>NW_026068992.1:3601-6818 GCF_014885135.2 Alexandromys fortis
TCGAGGCCGGCCTAGTCTACAAGAGTTAGTTTCCAGGACAGGCTCCAAAGCTACAGAGAAACCAAAACAAAAACCAGAGTGAGGGACTAGAGAAATGGCAAGTCAGCAGTTAGGAACACTGGCTGCTCTTCCAGAGGTTCATTTCCCAGCACTACCAGGGAAGCTCACAACTGTCTGCCCAGCTCTACAAGATCTGATGCCTGCTTCTTGTCTCCCCAGATACTGCATGCTCATGGCACACATACATATAAACAGTCAAAATACCTACACATAAAATAAAAATAACTCTTTTCAAAGTGACTATTAATGGACCTCTTCAGTCTTTTAGGCGGGGATTGCTTTCTCCCCGAGCTTTATGTTATCCTACAGTTCAGCTGATTATTTTTCTGGGTGTTCATCTAGGTTGTTTTAGGGTTTGTTTTACAGTATTTTCTTCTCACTAGCCTTGGGAGCAAGTAAGAGAAGCTTTCCTTTGTAGACCAGGTTGGCCTCAAACTCAGAGATCTGCCTGCCTCTGCCTCTGCTATCTCTAAAGGCAAACACCGCCACATCCAGCCTAAAAGAGTCTCTTAGAGCTGCTCTTCCAGAGGTCCTGAGTTCAATCCCCAGCAACCATATGGTGGCTCCCTAATGAGAGCTGGTGCCCACTTCTGGTGTGCAACCATACATGCAGGCAGAACACTGTATACCTAATAAAAAATTAAATAAAAAAATAAGAGAGAGTCTCTCAAGTGGAAGGTACTTGCACATCTGCTTGGGAAGCAGTTCCTAACTCATTACCACAAACACCTTGTGTTTCCAGCCCTCTATCTTCTCCGATTCTTTAGCAAATCTTTTGGTTTTCACCAATCTTAGGGGTTTATAAAGGAATCTTACTTCTTTTTGTTTGTTTGTTTGTTTGTTTTTTGAGACAGGGTTTCTCTGTGGTTTTGGAGCCTGTCCTGGAACTAGCTCTTGTAGACCAGGCTGGTCTCGAACTCACAGAGATCAGCCTGCCTCTGCCTCCCGAGTGCTGGGATTAAAGGCGTGCGCCACCACCGCCCCACATACTTTCCTTTCATTTAACTTCCCTGATCACCAGTAAGGATGCACATTTGTGGACTTAAAAACCTTTTGGATTTGTGTTACAATTGTCCAGATCGTCTTCCTGATTTTCTTTGTTACTTTTCTTATTGTCAATCTTTAGTTTTTCTTAATATGTTTCATTCAGTTTTGGGTTTTTGTTGTTGTTGTTGTTGTTGGCACATTAAAGGTTTCGTTTCCTTTATGAATGTAGCTGTAAGCCTTTCTTTTTCATTCTAGCACGGTTAGCAGAAGAAAGCGCAAATGACTCGAATAAAGATCTAATAGTCTCACTGCATTCACCTTTTCATTTCACGGGGCTTTTTTCAACAGCTCCAGAAATCTTTTGTACTTCTTCACACCCCTTCTGCCCCCCAAAAAAAAATCCATCAGCAAAGGCTTCCTGGAATTTGCTAGGTAATGGGACATGCTTGTTTTGAAACCTAGGACTACCCAAAGTCTATCAAATCCAAACAAATAGGTCAGCAACGCCCCCTTCTGGAGGCCTGCCAGCAGGACGGAACTCTCCTGGAGCTGGCGGCTAGGTTTGTTCAGATCAAAGGGCCAGGCTTCCCAGCCCAGCTTGAGGTCGGCCCCGCTGCTACAAAGCAAACCGAAACCCACACAAAGGACTTGACCACCTGGATTAGACTAAATGACCTGATTAGAGAATGGCCTTTCTCGATTGGCTAAATCCACTGTATACTTCCCCGCCCGAAGTCCCAGGAACATCAACAAACAGGCCTTGGGGAGGGGATAACCCTACACTGAGAAGGAGGGGTAAACTGAAACTGGCCCCTCCCCCACCCTCACCCCTGCCCCGCTTTCAGTCTGTAACCCAATCAGGCTTCCATCTGTAGTGGCCTCCTAGCCTATGTATTCAGTGAGCTGTGAACTCACATCCTTGGGGCATCCTTGGTGACGCTGGAGGAGAAATGGAGAACTGGCCACTCTTGGGCCCCAGGTGTCTCCACAGAATGGTACTCAGGTAATTTTTCCAGAGACCCCCATTCCTTCTCTCATGTCTCCAGGGCATATAGTCATTTCTCCCATCAAAGGTAAAAAGCGCCCTACCATGGAAACTGAACGATACCCACAAAGTCACACAGATTCAAGTTCAAATCCCCGTGTGAATTCATGCATGACTTAGTCGACTCATCCAAGCTTTGATTTCTTCCTCTGGCTGTAGGAGAAAAGAGCTTCCTCGTGAGATCGTGGAAACGACTGGGTTAAGTTTAAATAAAGTACATCACACCAGAGCAGCGGCTTGAAAGCCTGTTTGGGGTCACTGGAAGGACGTGTGCTATTTGCACAAGGAAATCAATGATTCAGTTCTCCTGGCTAATCGGGTGTTGGACATTTGCCAATCTTCCTTTTTCTTTCCCCCAGTGAACCAAGAAATGAGCTCCCCTGGAAAGAGGGACAGCCCCTAAGCACTAGGTGTGTTCAGGATAGAATTGATGTACAAACATCGACTCATTTTATGTTTAGGATAGCCTGGTGAGCTGGATAAAACAGGCATAGAGCCACGCTCCAGTTGAAGACACAGAAGTTCCAAGAAGCACGGTTACTTCCTAAAGCCACATGTTGAGCACAAAAGAGCAGTGACAGGAAGTCCTGGAAGTGTCTTTTCCAGGATCCCGAGTGACTTGGGTCCTGGCTCATTCTCTTTCTCCTGTCCTAATGATGAGTCTCAGGCCTCCAATTATTGCACAGCGCATCTAACCTGGCTCCTAGACAGGCTGAACCTCTTTGGTGGTTTTGAAGCCTGTCCTGGAACTAGCTCTTGTAGACCAGGCTGGTCTCCAACTCACAGAGATCCATCTGCCTGCCTCTGCCTCCCAAGTGCTGAGATTAAAGGCGTGTGCCACCGCCGCACGAACCTCTTTCTTTAGGGAGAAATTGATCATTTCATTCCCATCAGCAACAGTTGCCTGACCCACATGACCCTTCCAGTCTCCAGGGTTTTCCTGCTAACAGGAATTGACTGGAGAGCTATTGAGATGTCTGTCCTGTCCCTTTAAGAGACAACCCATACCCGCTCCCTCCCTCATCCAAAGCTGATCTTCAGCTTCCAGTCTGAGTTCCTTCTCCCCCATCACGCCCCCTTCTCTCTCTCTCTCTCTCTCTCTCTCTCTCTCTCTCTCTCTCTCTC
>NW_026068993.1:0-529 GCF_014885135.2 Alexandromys fortis
ACAAAGAAGTAATTAATATACACACCACAGCTGTTAATTGCTTTTGTGCTGTTTGCTTGTGTGTTGTTTGAGACAGGGTCTTACTCCGCAGCCAGAATGACCTGGAACTCACTCGGTGGTCCAGGCTGGCCTCAGACTTGTGCTAATCCTCCTGAGCTGCCTCAAGTGTGCTTGTCCTCTTGCTGAGTAGTGCTCCACCGTAGACAAGTTCACTCTTTATCTGTTCTCCTGTGGGAGGGCGTTTAGGCCATTCTTGGTTATGACAGGTACGGCACAGAAGACTCTGAGCAGCGTGGTGACAAGGCTAGGTTTACGTTTGAGCCTCCATTGCCAGACTGGCAAAGCACACTAGAGGTGACTTAGTTTCGGTCCCTTTTTTCCTCTGTGTCTGGGGAAATCTCCAGGAAAAAGTCAAGTCCGCTAACCTTGCAGTAACTGTGGGACTCCAGTGCTGGAGACAGCTTCCTTTATGATAACAAAGCTTCCGCTCCATCCGGAATCATAGTCCGTTTCCCTGCAGCCTCTGCCG
>NW_026068993.1:5278-6819 GCF_014885135.2 Alexandromys fortis
TTTTTATACATAATAAAAATAAATGTTAAAAAATTGCTTTAAAAAAAAAAAACAGAACAAAACTACCCACATCAATATAGGGCATAAACAGGAAGTTAGAATGAGAGTAAGTGTGTATGACTCCATGCCAATTAGGAGGAAGAAGATCAGGGATTGAAAGCATTGGCTCTGTTTGGAGGACATTAGCATGCTTGCCTAGCATGCACAAGGTCCTTAGTTTGTTTCCCAGCGCTACAGAATGGGGGGGGGGGGAGAAAAAGAAGAATGCTGGAGGGATGGCTGGGCAGTTAAGAGCACTGGCTGCTCTTGCAGAGGACCTGGGTTCAGTTCTCAGCACCCACGTGGCATCTTACAACTGTCTGTAACTCCAGTCCCAGGGGATCTGATGGCCCTTTCTGGCCTCTGTTGCCACCACACACACACACACACAGCACCCAGCTTTGTGGTGTAGCTCTGCCATTCTTTCCCATTTCCTCCACCTCTTTATCAAGTGAGGATTAGATCACAAATATATACAAAGAACAGGGCCCAGTGCTAAGTAACTTTGTGTGCTCATGTGTGTGCAGGGGCTAGAAGACAACCTCAGGCTTTGTTCCTCCAGAGCCATCTACCCTGTCTCTCCTTTTTAAAACAGGGTCTCGCGCTAGCTAGACTGGCAGGCCGGTGAGCCCCAGGGATCAGCCTCTGTTTATCTCCCCTATATGGTACTAGGACTATAATATGCACCACCACTCTCAGCTTTAAAAACAAATAACAACAAACAAACATGGGTTTTGAGGACCTCTTGCTTATGTGACAAACACGCCCCCAAGTCCCACATTAACTTCTTGCTAACTGTGACCCAGGGTTAAACAGCTGCCCCAGAAAGGATGGTGGAACTGTTCCAGTAAGTTGGGGATGGGTTAGGTTGGGCCCTGAGTCCTGTCTACCTGTTTACCTCTACTCCCCCCAGGTCTGATGTCTTACCTACCCGGTCCTAAGTCCCTGGGACTTCAGTGAAGCCCTCTTGGTAACAAGATAAGCCTCACTGGGCCTGTTGAAAGCCTGTATCCTGAGTACTATGATAAAAGTGGGTGAGAGCAACTGGCTAGCTTAAAGGAATTCTAACACACAGAATCTCTCAGCTTCATCAAACGCAAATGCTGACAAGCCACAGTCGTCTTTCTCACACAACAAAAAATCAACACTGTACACAGTTGTGTATACCTATAGTTCAAGAACTCAGGAGGCAAAGGACCAGCCTAGGCTGTATAGCAAGACTGTGTCCAAAGGAGGGACACACATGGGCAGCCATGAACATACACACACACACACACACACACACACACACACACACACGCATACACACATGCACGAGCAAGCAGGCAGATGGACAGACGGACAGACGCAGAGGAGAAAAATTCCAAATATTCTTGTGCTTGATGATAACACACGAACTGGTTTTAAAGCAATGGAGGATCTGGAGAGATGGCTTAGCAGTTAAGAGCACTGATTGCCATTCTAGAAGAGCCAGCACCCACATGACAGCTTGTAACTCTCTC
>NW_026068994.1:0-2660 GCF_014885135.2 Alexandromys fortis
TCACAACCATCTGTAAAGAGGTCTGGCGCCCTCTTCTGGCCTTCAGGCATATACACAGACAGAATATTGTATACATAATAAATAAATAAATATTAAAAAAGAAAAAAAAAGAAAAATATCCACTGGGTATGGTGCCTTTAATCCCAGGAAGCAGAAGCAGGAGGATCTTTTTGAGTTCAAGGTAAGGATGTCTTCCTAAGGGAATTCTCAGCCAGTCAAGACTATATAGGGAGACTTTGTCTCAAAATCAGAAACAAACAAGAAAGAAGTGGGGGGGGGAGCACCCTCAGGCTCAGTGGTTGGTTGGTGGTTGGAGCAAAGTTCCAGGACAGCCAAGGATGCACAGAGAAATCTTGTCTTGAAAAACTTTTTAAAAAAATCCAATTTTATAACTGTGTCTCACTGATCTCCTCCACCTTTTCAATCATTAACTCAGAATTTCCATTTACTCTTAAGATGTTCCCAAAAATCAAAATGGAAGCCAAGCATAGTGGTGTATGTCTTTAATCTCAGTCAAGCAGAGGCCAGCCTGGTCTACATTGTGAATTCCAGGAGAATGTGAATTACTGCATAGTGAGACCTTGTTTTGAAAAATCAGAAACAAAAAAGATCAAAACAGCTGTGCCTTACTATGAGTTTTCTTTTCCTGGTTGCTGAGATACCACTAAGTGTCCCTGAACCTGTGCAGCTTCTCCACAAAGAGACATGAAAAACTAAAGCAAAACAGCCTCTGACAGAAGACACACTTTACTGGGTATATACTTTGAGTATATATAATACTTCGAGTATTACATAGCAATTGTTTGGCAACCCTGTTTACTCAGAAAACAAACAGCTCAAAAGGGTAAACAACCCCCCCATGATGTACAACAACAGTGTCAAAACACTGACACCCACCCACTAATCATCACCAACCCACACGAGACCAGGTATCTGAGGACAATTACTGCAGTGCAGCAAAGAAACTCTCTGAAAATCAAAGATTATATTCTTTATCTCACACACCCTTAGAGCAGTGGTCCTCAACCTTACTAATGCTGCGACCCCAACCATAAAATTTATTTTCGTTGCTACTTCATAACTGTAATTTTGCTACTGTTATGAATTGTAATGTAAACTGTGTTTTCCAATGGTCTAAGGCGACCCTGTGAAAGGGACATTCGAAGTTTCAACCCACAGGCTGAGAACCACTGACTTAGATTATGCTTTACCTTTAGGTTCTCTATTTGACTTTTAGAGACTTGAATCTCATGTATCTCATGCTGGCCCTGAACTCATATAGCAGAGGACAACCCTGGACTCTGGATCCTCTTGCTTCTACCACCCAAGTGTTGGGATTACAGGAAGTGTGTGCTACCACACCAGCCTAGGCATATCTGGAGATTTGCCCCCAGGTCTTCACACACCTAAGCAAGCATCTACTCACTCAGTTGCATTCCCAGCTCTCAATTTCTTCACTAGCACCTTAGACCAAAGGCTTTGTATTTGGATTCCAAATTTCTTTGGACTTTAGACTAAGAAGGTGTCTTGGGATGGGATCCAAGTTTAATGTTTCCTATGTATTTTTTTTTGGGGGGGGGGGGTCCGAGACAGGGTTTCTCTGTGGTTTTGGAGCCTGTCCTGGAACTAGCTCTTGTAGACCAGGCTGGTCTCGAACTCACAGAGATCCGCCTGCCTCTGCCTCCCGAGTGCTGGGATTAAAGGTGTGCGCCACCACCGCCCGGTTTCCTATGTATCTTGTGCACATAAGCTGAAGGTGTCTGTATGCAGAACCTTAAGTGGCCAAACATTCTGACCACATTGCCATGTGGCAACATGCTGGGACTAAAGCCATTCAGATTTTGGAACATGTGGAATTTCTCAATTTTTAACTACGAAGGCTCAACCTGAAACAAATACTCCCTAACAGTAAAAGACCAGCAAAATGTCTCAGGAGGTAAAAGGTACTTGTAGACCTCTGTTCAATCCCCAGAAACCTACACTGTAGAAGGAGAGAACCAACATCCTCAAGTTCCAGGCCAAGAGGGGTAGTGGTGGCACACACCTTTAATCCCCGTACTTGGAAGCAGAGACAGGCGGATCTCTGTGAGTTCGAGGCCAGCTTGGTCTACAGAGTGAGTTCCATGACAGGAATATTATACAGAGAAACCCTGTCTCAAAAAATAAAATAAAGCAAAAACAAAACAAAAAACACCCAGTTCCGGGCCAACCAGGGAATTTTTTGACCCTATCTCAAACTAGGGGCTGTAGAAACAGTTCAGCAGTTAAGAGCACTTACGCTTCCTGAGCAAGATAAAGTTCAGTGTCTTGCACCTACGTCATCACAACCATCTGCAACTCCAGCTCCTCTGGCTTCCTAAGGCACCTGGAATCATGTGCACACACTCTCATGCAGATATACACAACACATATAAAACAATAAAAATAAACCTTAGAAATAAAAGTAATTTAAAGCAGTAGTTGCATTAATATAAAGAAACCTGCACACAAAATAACACAGTTTCTATACTGCTTGAGAACAACAGGGAGGAGGAAGCAGATGGGGTATGAAGCAAGACCGGCATGACTTGCTAAGTGCTGAAGGTAAGTGACAGTGTACAAGGGTCATCATACCAGTCTGCCTACTTTCCTACACTATCCCTTAAAAACACCAAGTGCTA
>NW_026068994.1:6597-7328 GCF_014885135.2 Alexandromys fortis
CCAGGACAGGCTCCAAAACCAGAGAAACCCTGTCTCGAAAAACAAAAAAAAAAAAAAAAAAAACCACTACTGCCAGCAACAACAGATGGAAATACACACCAGTTAGTGATACTGCTACAGCTGGCTGAAGTGTATAGAAGGTTCTTTCAATTGATCTATTTTTACAAATGAAGTACATTTTCCATCATAAAAACTCAGGAGCAAAGGGTAGTGGTATATGTCTTTAATCCCAGTACTTGGGAGGAAGAAGCAGGAGGATTGCTGAGTTCAAGACAGTCTGGTCTACAGAGGGAATTTTAGTACAGCCAAAACTACATAGTGAGAGCCCGCCCGGCGGTGGTGGGGAACGCCTTTAATCCCAGCACTCGGGAAGCAGAGGCAGGCGGATCTCTGTGAGTTCGAGATCAGTCTGGTCTACAAGAGCTAGCTCCAGGACAGGCTCCAAAACCATAGAGAAACCCTGTCTCGAAAAACAAAAAACAACTCAAGCACCAGTGTCCGCACAAGGATACAGATTTTTATGTTAATTTTATATTCTGCCACTTTGCTGAAAATATTCATGAGTGAACAGAGTTTTTGCATAGAATCCTTTAGATCTTTTAGAAGCATATCTGTAAATGAGGGTACTTTGACTTTTTCCTTTACTATTTATTTTTACATTTTAAAGGAACTTTTTTTTCTTTTTTCTTTTTCTTTCTTTTTTTTTTTTTGTTTTTCGAGACAGGGTTTCT
>NW_026068995.1:0-2940 GCF_014885135.2 Alexandromys fortis
TATTCTGTGTGTATGCCTGCAGGCCAGAAGAGGGCACCAGACCCCATTACAGATGGTTGTGAGCCACCGTGTGGTTGCTGGGAATTGAACTCAGGACCTTTGGAAGAGCAGGCAATGCTCTTAACCTCTGAGCCATCTCTCCAGCCCCGCAAGAGCAGTTTCTTGCACAAATGGCTGGTCTTGCCACATTAAAGGCAAATTCCATAATAAGATTCTTTCAATGCCCATCAATCTCCCTGAAGTAATTGTTGCTGTCAGAAGCAGATATGTCTCACTATTGAGAAAAGTCTAAGTTCTTAAAACATTTAAAATGCCATGTTCTGTAGGGCTTTGAAAGGTTTGAAGAATACCTATCCATCTGAAATATATCTCTGTACATCTAGAGAATTTAATTAAATGAGTACAGTTTGACTGCTATAGATAAATATTAATATATATTTTTAACACAATACCCTAACAAGATCAGAAATACATACATACATTATAACAAAATGTGTGTCTATAGACCAAGATCCCTGCCAATGCAACGGATTCATCTCTGTGTCATATCCTACTTGTTTACTTTTTTAGAAATTTACTCTAACCATTAATCCCTTATAATCAACCCTTTCAAAGTGAAAATAAGCATTTATAAACAATAATTTTGGGACTTCGTGTAGAGTTTTCTCCAAACTTTTTTCTGCTCTTTGTTGGGTGAAATAGTTTTAGGGTTCACAGAGACCTTTCAGAGGTTATTGTTGCATCAAACCACATTAGGCTTGGGAACGAAAAAAAGAATGGAGATGACAGTGGCTTGCCAGCCAGACACGTAGAAACCAGGAAAGTAAGACATACAGAATGAAAGAAAGTTGAAAACCCGAAGGAAACATGTAGATGAATAATCATGTTAAATTAAGTTAAAAGAACTACCTGTACAAAAGCTAAGGCCAAGAATTCAAAATTAATAACAAGTCTCTGCATCTTTATTTGGGTGTAAAAAAAACAAAGGAAATTACAAATATAGTTAAAAATAATTTAATGCAACTCTTGCTATCCTGGATATTGCGTTTGACAAAGGTAGTAATACAAAGAAGTAAAACAGAAATGATGATATATTGTTTACCAAACATATATAATGTCTTTTATGAATGCTGTCATAAAAAATTAAAAGTAAAATTCCCAAATAATATTTTTCGCAAACCTTCTTATTCTTTTGTGAAAAGACTGCATAAAAATTACTTTCTCATGGTGCAAATATTCATTCCCATTTTAGAAGGTGCTACATATCTACAGATTTAATGCTTAGTTTCAAATGAGTCATTCAATCCTTGAATATGGTCTTCAACTATGAACTTTATTTTGTTAATTTTTGACATTTACAGAATGGAATCTCTGTTAACATAAGAAATATATTCATAAATTACAATTAACCAATCAGAAAACACATGATACATTAGTGTACCTGTTTCTGGGCTGATAGCCCCAAAGGACTGGCAGTTTTGTATCATGTTTCTTAGAATAATACTAACAAAAAATTCAGATGTCATTCTAAGGAACTTTCAACAGCAACTTAAAGAGGAGTGAAGGGATCTCTAAGGACAACCTCTGGAATCAGTTGGAGGTGCAGTTGAGTAGCTGTACCTGTTTACTTGGTATGTGAAGGAATCATATCAAAGGATCTTCAGGACAAAAGAAGAGGTTTTATTCCAATTTGTGTATTGGATACATTATCTTAAATTGTGGTTTCAGAAATTAAATAATTTAGTCATTGCTGTTGTTTTAAGCCAATAGGTTTTTATTGTTGGACAGCATTAGACTGTCCTAGATGGATGTATTTACATGTAAATTGCTATAGGTACTTGGGTATTTTGAGGTGGACAGAGCTAATTTTGAAGCATATTCAGCTTTCAGACTATTAGTGGTCACTAGAAGACCAAATGTATTGAATGATACCTGGCTTTTTTTATGTTGACATATACTACTCGTAAAAAGCAAAACCCTGTGTATACTGCTTTTCTCAAGTTTAGAAAATCTCATAGTGTGTATATAATATATTTCCATGCTTATGTGATTTTGTGTCAAGCTCTACTCTGCAGAGAATATAAAACCTTTGAAAATAAGAACCATGGTTTTATCCCTTAAAGGATAATATTTGTCATATAATCAATGTTTATTTTTGAATGAATGAAGGATTTAACATTCACTTGCATATGGGACTTGTTCAGCAGGTGTTTATAGCTTTCTTGCCACTTAGATATAGCATAGTGTCATAAGTTTATGAACTCTAATCTATCTTTTTGAAAATACACTTACTCTCAAGTAGATTAAAATGAAAATGATCCATTTCCAGTATAACAGTGAAATAAAAAGCACTAGGCTACCAGCAGGACCATGCTTCCTTACCTCGGTAAAATAATGCAAATCAATCCTACATCTTGTTTTATAAATGAAGCCACAATCTCAAGAGGTTGAGAACAGCTACGAGTCTTCAGCTTATCTCCCAAGCATCTTCCACTTAACTGCCAATAAGAAGAAAATGAGAACTTAAAATAAAATTGAGAATATCAAGAAGACTCTAGTCAAGATATTAGAGGCAATATTATCATTTATAAAAGATTCAACATTGATAATTTTTAACTAAGATGAAGGGAATTGTAATGAAGATAAGAGAAATTCTCAGGTAGAAATTAGAAAACTTAACTGTTATCATCATTGTGAGGAGAGGAATGATTGC
The DNA here is from genome assembly GCF_014885135.2 of Alexandromys fortis. Taxonomy (NCBI): domain Eukaryota; kingdom Metazoa; phylum Chordata; class Mammalia; order Rodentia; family Cricetidae; genus Alexandromys; species Alexandromys fortis. Next base: position 2,714 of record NW_026068995.1, read on the forward strand.
TTCATCTGTCATCTTGGAAGAAGATGAAGCTCCGTCTTCTGTGGTTTGGAATGAAGAAGGTTATTTGGTGAGTATAAAAGAACTGGAGCCAAGATTTGGTGGTGCACACCTTTAATCCCAGCACTCAGAAGGCAGAGGCCAGCTAGTTCCAGGACATGTAGGACTATAACACAGAGAAACCCTGTCTCAAAAAAAAGGAGGAGGAGGAGGAGGAGGAGGAGGAGGAG
>NW_026068995.1:7956-8616 GCF_014885135.2 Alexandromys fortis
CACCTTCCTAGACATGGACGGAGGGGGGAGGACCTTGGACTTTCCACAGGGCAGGGAACCATGAATGCTCTTTGGATTAGAGAGGGAGGGGGAGAGGAGTGGGGGGAGGGGGAGAAGGATGGGGGGAGGGGGAGGGAAATGGGAGGCTGGGAGGACGCGGAAGCTTTTTTTTCTTATTCTCAATAAAAAAATTAAAAAAAAAAACAGGGCAAATTTTATGAAATTTCAATCTCTAAATTCATGGCAATGAGAAAAGTCTAGAATTACCATACATATCAAAAGATGGTTTCAAATTCACTGAATTGAGTATTGTAATTCTCTGAAGTAACTAACAGCTTATTAAGTACTAACCTAAATTAAGAGTCACTGCCGTAAGAATAATTGTATTCTCCCATTCAATAACTAGGCAGAATATTTAATACACATTCATTAGGACCCAAAAGATATGTATTATTATTTATGACTTTGTTGTCATAAAGTATCAGAAAATATTAAATACTGACATAAATATTTGCTTTCACAAATCTGAAACAATCAATTCATTCAGAAATGAACAATTATATCCAGATGAATAATATATACATGAGGAGCTATGTTCACTCTTTGAATGTTTGCTGTTTTATTGATGGATCTCTAATGCCATATAATATGAACCTTATT
>NW_026068996.1:0-11678 GCF_014885135.2 Alexandromys fortis
AAAATGACACAGTTAAATTTAAAAATGGAAGCCGGGTGGTGGTGGCGCACGCCTTTAATCCTAGCACTCGGGAGGCAGAGGCAGGCGGATCTCTGTGAGTTCGAGACCAGCCTGGTCTACAAGAGCTAGTTCCAGGACAGGCTCCAAAGTTACAGAGAAACCCTGTCTTGAAAAAGCAAAAATAAAAAAAAAATTAAAAAAAATTAAAAATGAAAGTGATCAGAAAAAGCAGAACTAACACTGGGAACAGAAGAAAACAGAAAACTTAGAGCCTGTCTCTGTGTGGCCAGGTAGAGGGTATTCCTCCTCCTCTGTGCTGCTTTTGCTCCCTGCTTCCGGTTCCAAGTCATCCACTCCTAAAACCTACCCAGCAAATACAGTTCTTGATATCATCAAAACTTTTTTTTTCTTGCTCCTTTGCTTCATTTCTTCTGAAGTTTTTAGAGGTTTCTCACCCTCCATACGAGAATTAACTCCATTAAGGTCACGGTACAGGTCTCCCAGTCAAGAGACTTTGTATGGAGCCCAAGAGATGGGAGAAGACAGGAGCAGATTTTCTTTAACTGGTGAGTGAAATGCCTGATCATAACATAACCGCCCAGCAAGGATCTTCTTAAAAGACTTATTTATTTTTATGTACATTTGGTGTTTTGCCCTCATTTGGGGGTGCCAGGTCCCCTAGAACTGGAGTTGTAGACAGTTGTAAGCTGCCGTGTGGGTGCTGGCTATTGACTCTGGGTCCTATGAAAGAGTAGACAGTGCACTTAACCACTAGGTTATTTTCCAGTCCTGGCTCTTTAAGGATCTTAAGCAGGTCTATGCTCAGTATGGACCAACTTCTCTTTTTATATTGTCTCTCCTTGATTCTATTCTGGGGAAGCTTACTTCCCTTTGACTGGAGGATCTCAGCAAAGGCTTATACTAGGGGTGAATATTTACTGAGAAAGACTGATTATTCAAAAAGATGTCAGGACCAAGCTATTAGGTGTCAACAAAATATGCCAGGTGGTGGTGGAGCACGCCTTTGATCCCAGCACTCAGGAGGCAGAGGCAGGAGGATCTCTGTGAGTTCAAGGCTAGCCTGATCTACAGAGTGAGTTCCAGAACCGGCTCCAAAGCTACACCGAGAAACCTTGTCTTAAAAACAAAACAAACAAACAAAAAAAGGGACAAAAAATAAACAAAATAGCCAAGAGGAGCTGGGCGGTGGTGGTGCATGCCTTTAATTCCAGCACTTGGGAGGCAGAGGCAGCCTGGTCTACAAGAGCTAGTTCCAGGACAGGCTCCAAAGCTACAGAGAAACCCTGTCTCAAAATAAAACCAAAAAAAAAAAAAAATAGCCAAAAGGTGATGTCACACAACTTTAATCCCAGCACTTGTAAGGCAAATGCAGGTGGATCTCTGTGAGTTGAGGCCAGCCTGGTTTACAGATATAGTTCCAGGATAGCCAGGATGGTTACACAGAGAAACCCTGTCTCAAAAAAAAAAAAAAAAAAAAAAAAGTGCCCCTAACTTTGAAAAGTTAGCAGGCATGTGATGTGCATCAGTGCTCATCAACAGATTACATTTCCTCCTGAGGATTATGGACAAACCAATGCATTGGCTTTACAGGCATGGCATAAGTTACCAGATTCTGGAAAAAAAGACAGAGGGACTTTCTAAAATTAGACAGGGGCCTCATAAGCCATTTCAAGATTTTGTTTCTCATCTTTGGCGGGTGGTTGTGGTCAATTGCCTAATGGTTGATGGGAAGGTGAAAATGCTAAACAACTGGCATATGAAAATGCTAATGCTACATGCCAGACTGCCCTCTGTCTCTTTAGAAAGAAAGAGGGCTTAGCTTTGGCTGTGGCCCTCCAAGAGCAAGCAATGCCCCAACTGTTGGCAGTTATTCAACAAGAAAAAAAATGCATAATGACAAATAGTCCAACTTTATGTCAAAAGTTTGTTGCTACTGCTTTAAGAAAAAATAGTTTCCTCTTGTTTCTATTATACATTATAAGCATGGTATTTTGCTTTCCTTTCTTAACTTTTTCTTTTTAAAAATTAATTATTTTGAGAACATAATATAATCATATAATTACCCACCTCACTTTCTTCCTGCCAAACTTTCCATATACCCCTCCTCACTCTCATTCAAATTCATGACCTTTTTTATAATAATTTAAAAAAATAATTGTTGTTACATACATATATGTATATGTATATACATACATATTCCTAAATACATAAATACATACTGTTCAGTTTATATAATGCTATTTGTATGGCTATTTGCAGACTGACCATTTGGTATTATATAGCCAACTGGTGTGTACTTCTCTGGGAATGACTATTTCTCCTGCTCAGTATTCCTTAAATGACTGTAGCTTTTTATTGTTGTTTTTTTTTTTTAAATTATTTATTTATTTATTTATACAATATTCTGTCTGTGTGTGTCTGCAGGACAGAAGAGGGCACCAGACCTCATTACAGATGGTTGTGAGCCACCATGTGGTTGCTGGGAATTGAACTCAGGACCTTTGGAAGAGCAGGCAATGCTCTTAACTGCGGAGCCATCTCTCCAGTCCCTTATTTAGGGTTGTAAGGAGTCTACAGACCCTACCCTGGGAAGGTTTCCTGAGAAACTTAGAGCTATGCTTCTAGGACAGACTTAGGGTCTCCATTACTGTCTTTTTATCTCTGCAGGACTGATGGAAAGCCAGGAGGAAAGAGTAGTTCCATGGTTATCACAGCAGAGCCAAGGCCAGGGCAGACTTTTGGGGTGAAAAAATCTGTTAGCCAGGCATGGTAGTGCATGCCTTTAATCCCAGCACTTGGGAGGCTGAGGCAGGTGAATCTCTGTGAGTTCGGGGCCACCCTGTTCTATAGCAAGTTCTAAGCCAACCAGAACTGTACAGTGAGATACTGTCTCAAAAAAATCACCCCCTCCCAATCTATGCTTTATTATAAAAAAAAAAAAGTGTGCTCATTCTCAGGTACTAAACCCCTGTAGCTACAGAGAAAGGAGCTCCCTGTTACTTGGGATAAGCAGAGGCAATATCATTAATGATGGTGTGTCACACTAGGTTACTTACTTTATTCCTAGGATATTCTGGATGGGAAATTCAAAGTATAAATGAAAAGCTTCAATTGTATCCGACAGAAGAGCCCCAGGGAATGGGGGTGAAATATTCCCTGGGTCACTAGGCAAGCAGCTACCCGTGCTTTCATTCTCTAACTGGTATGCCGAGAGTGGGTAGTGGGTATCAGGTAGGCTGAGGTCACTGGACCCGTTAGCCCTCAGGGCCAGCCAGAAGGGTAGAGCAAACAGGCTACTCTGTTTAACTTATAAGCAGTAAAACCTTTAATTTTGTTTGGACTATCTGCCTTTCCCAACCTTTCCCAGCTGGGAAGTCCTGTCTATTTATCCAGTGAATACTTTGTGACTCAGAAGGGCTTGTTCTCATGGAGATCCCAGGGTGGTGAGGAAGACAGACACAGATATGGTATGAGAGAAATGGGGGACTAACAGCAAGAAGAGCAGGTGCCTCGAAGAGGCTAGGCAAGGGGTTCTAGAGCAGGAAACACCCTGGAAAGATTTTTCAGGATGGACAGGAGTTAAGTAATGGGAACATATCTTAGCAACTACTAAGGCAGGAAATGATCCTAGACCACCTAGCTCAGTGGTGCTCACCCTTCCTAATGCTGTGACCCTTTCATACAGTTCCTCATGCTGTGGTGACCACCCCCCAGCCACAAAATTATTTCGTTGCTACTCCAGAACTATAATTTTGCTATGGTTATGAATTGTAATATAAATATCTGACATGCAGGATATCTAATATGCAACCCCTGTGGGGGTCACGAGCCAGGTTGAGAACCACTAACCTAGCTACTCACTTTTCTCCTAGTCCTGTTCCTTGTATTCACTTTTTACTTATTAGTTGGAGGGTGGAGTAAGACAGGGTTTCACTCTTTAGCCCAGGTTGACCTTGACTCCTAGTGAATCCTCCTGCTCCAGTCTCCCCGCTGCTGGGATTATAGGCAGGAGCCACCGCCTTTGGCTTCCCTATCCCCTCTGATATCTCTCACCAGACTGTGTGCCCTCAATCAAGGCTCATGTCTACATATCAGAAAAAAAAATTCAAGTCCTACTGAACATACTCACCCCACACTCCCAAACAGGATCCTCTGGTAGACCTCGTCTCCCCATGGAGCAGATGGTTTTCTGAAGTCTGAGGATCATAAAGGAAGCTGGCAGGGGCCTTCAATGCTCTCTCAAAGGTTAGTTAAGCTCCACGTCCAGGCTTTGCCTCACCTGGGGCCACCTCCTAACCTTACGGTCTCTTGTCCCTTCTCATTCTCCTCCTCCTCCTGTTGTCCTCCCTTGGCACTCCCAGCCCGCCTTCCCATGCTGCTCTACCTGGAGCTCTACATTAGCCTTGGGAAGAAGCAGGGCAAGCATCATTCACCTCTCTCCCTATACACATGGAAACTGAGGCTCACGCTCAGGGGCTCAGGGAGAACTGTCGGTTAGCGAATAGGAGTAGAGCAGATGTCAACACAGCCTTACCCTATTTATTCTGACATTTTATGAAGAAAGAAACTCTCAAATCTCTCTTCATAGCTCAAATGTCCTCAGAGGTATGGGGCCTACCTAGAACACATATCCATGCACATAACTAGGTCCCCACACAGACAGACCGAGTTTCTTTCACACACATAACCTTTCTCAAAGCCATTAAATATAGGCACACCCCTCACAATCACTGACACATACATGTACAAAGACGCATTCTCACAAACATAAGCCCACAACAACATACTGAGACCTACAATGTCCTCTATTCCTGTCTTATCCTCCCAGGAAACTCTGGAGCAGGTATTGGATTCTGGATTTTTATAACTTTGTTTGTTTTTAAGACAGGATTTCTATATTCCTGACTGCCCTGGAACGCACCACGTAGATCAGGCTGGCCTCAGAAATTCACCTGCCTCTGCCTCCCAAGTGTTTGGATTAAAAGCGTGCACCTCTAGACCTGGTGGTCCAGGTTGTGGGTTGGGGACTGCCCAACTTCAATGACCCCAGCTCCTAGAACCTTCATGGAAAGTAGAAGGAGCCTAATTCTTGAGACCTCAATTTACAAGCGACCCACCACCACCCAGTAGCCCAGCATATTTGATGGAACCTACAGGAGAACTGGCTCATTCCGTTAATATCAAATCAGGATCTCAGAAAAGGTCCAGACGGGAGCCCTACCCCACAGTGTGTAGACGTCGTCTCCTTGAAGTGGAAGAAAAGGGACCAAAGGATGCAGAAGAGAAAGGCGACAAGCGGACAGCAGACCGTGATTAGGGCCACCATGGTGAAACGGAGTCGGACTAGGGTCCCATCCCGGTCCAGCGTCAGTGGGACCTGGTACATCTTGTCAAACCTGAGGATGGAGGGCACTGTCAGGGTCCCAGACAGTAGGGCTGGGGGGCCAGTGGTAACACTACGCTCCTGCACAATCCAAAACTTAGCTATGCTATATAGCAGGGAGTATGAGGAGACACCAAAATTTTTACAGTTCCTGTCCTGTGTAGGGAAGACTGACTCAGAATCCCAAGGTAACACTCAACTTCAGTTTCTGAGGGAAGACAATGAACTTGATCTATACTCAGATAAAACTTGAGAGAGACTGCACAGTCTTCTCCTCAACCTTCTGCCTGGCTAGACAAGCCTAGACTGCAGTAGTTGATTTAGCTAGTTTCCCACTGGTTCAAGAACCAAACTTTAAAGCAACTGGTTAATAGACTGGCCCATGTCCCCCTACCCAGCCCCAAGCCTCTGCCCCAGTCTCTCGGTTCTCACTGCTCCTCTCAGGTACAGGGCCCTGGTTCACTTTCAGGTCCTTCCCTTCCCAGACTCTGGGGTGCTATATGCAGGCACAGTGATTCAGGGTAGCAGGGACTCCATGGAAGCTGACAGAACCTCCATCCCATGATTGTCCCTGCCAGTGCCTCACGTGCTGTGAAGGGTGAAAGGCTTTGCAGAATCAGGCTTGCTGTGGATAGGCCAGAGCTGCCTGGTCAGCTTCTGGTGGCTTCTCAGTACCCAGTGCCTCCTGAGATGGGGTAAAGGTTCTTTCCTCAGACAAGAGTTTCTGCTAGGCTGTGGTGGAGCACGCCTTTAGTCCCAGCATTTGGAAGCTAGAGGCAGATGGATCTCTGTGAGCTCGAGACCAGCCTGGTCTACTGAGAGAGTTCTAGGACAACCAAGGCTGTGTTACACAAAGAAGCCCTGTCTCGAGAAACAAACAAGAAAGTTTCTTTTTCTTTTTTCTTTTTGTGTTTTTTTTCGAGACAGGGTTTCTCTGTAGCTTTGGAGCCTGACCTGGAACTCGCTCTTGTACACCAGGCTACCTGAACTCACAGAGATCCACCTGCCTCTGCTGGGATTAAAGGTGTGCGCCACCACCGCCCAGCTGAGTTTCTAAGGTAAGGCACTAAAATAGCTAAGTATACTAACAACCCTAGAGTAGAAGGGAAGCTGAAGTGGGATCCGTCAGCGGAGGAAGGGAGGACTCACAAAGAGCTGTGTATTTCAACTCTGACTTTCTTCATCCCTCTCTCTCTCTGGACCAAAACTCCAGGCAGGAAGGTCAGATTAGGACAAGAGTGAGCCAAGGACAAAAGAAAACAAATACGCTGGGCATGGAGGCCAGCCTGGTCTATAGAGTGAGTTCCAGGACAGCCTGGTCTACAGAGTGAGCTCCAAGACAGCCAGGGCTACACAGAGAAACCCTGTCTTGAAAAACAAAAACAAAAAACAAACAAACAAACAAAAAATACCATGTACTATATAGACAGCCAATCTGCCTGTTCCCATTGTAAAGATGGAGAAACCAAGAGGCAGAGAATCTCTTCCTCAAGGCTGAGCCTGGGGAACAATCATTCCCAGAATTTGGGGTGTTTTTTTGTTTTGGTGCCAAGCAATAGCTGGCTCCAGACACATTAAAAAAACCGGCCCTTCTGGTCTGGAGCCATGACTCTTTCTTGCCCCACCCTTAAACAGAACTTTGTTCTCCTGGCCTCCTAGCATTCCAGAAACAGGTGGACACACCTCTGCATTTTCATCTACCTTCCCAACTACCTCTCTGCCAGGCCAGAAAGGCTGCCCAACCCAAATTCTTAAGACCTTCCTTCCCTTTGGGGCAATAAATATTTGGTCAAGCATCTCCCCTGGAAGTTGAAGTGGCACTGATGACCCTCCCACACCCAACATTCCCTGCACAGGGCCCTAGGTGAGAGCGTTCTCCCTGCCAGCCCACCCCTGGACTGCACCTAACCTCCTCCTCATCCAACAGAAGACCAGACCTTACCCCAGGAAGGGACGATGAGCTGGTACAGAAAGGATAGTTGGTTCCACTTCTTGGCTTTGTGCCTGGCTTCCCTTTTAGGTGTGTGACTTGGACAAGTCACCTAACCATCCTGGACCTGTTTCAAACTGTACAACAGGAGGAAATCACAAGGTTTAGATTACTTCTAAGGCCCCTCCAACTTGGTCCCTGCTTGGTATCTCAGGGTTAGGAGCGCACTACCTGCAGTTCTGCTCCTAGACAGCTTTCGCTTCTTCACTGGTACAACTTAGTCGCTTTTACTCTATTTTAGAGTGTTAGTGTGTGTGGAAAAGGGCCTTACTATGTAGCCCAGGCTTGCTGAAACTCGCAACCCTCCTTCCTGTCTCTGTCTTCCTGTTGCTGAGATTACAGGCACCACACAGGGCTCTGAAAACTGCCTTTTTTAAAAAGGAGTATCCCCATTTATATCCAAAAGAATCCCCACTTTATATCCTGCCAGAATCTACATTTTGAGCTCAGCACTTAATATACAATCTCTTTCAATCCTATTTATTCTAAGAGTATGTGCTGGCTGTCTTCTGGGTTCCCATTTCACAAAAGGGGAAACTGAGCCTCGAGGTGGTTAAAAACACTTACTCAAAGCCACAGGCTAGTAACTGGCAGAGCTGGGACTCAAACTAGACTATGAGGTTGCAAGGCTCCCCCATGCCTCCATCCGCAGCGCTTGGAGGGATCTTGAGCAGGAAGCCCTGCGGAGTAAAGGCAGCATTTAATCCCAGCACACCTAGCCCCACTACAGAGCGGGCAATAGTCGGCTCAGTGTCTGGCCGCCTACAGTTCCCCGGGTTCCGAGTGTGTGCACAAGGCGGGCAGGCACTCGGACTCCAGGCCTGTGGAGGCCGGACCTCGTGGCGGGGCTCCCCGAGTGAGGTTACCTTGTGGCCCAAACCGGCTATTCCCTTACTCACCCAAGCAGCGGTGGCTAGGGTGCCGGACGGGTAGCTAGGGGCACAGGAACCCGGAGCCCCCGCCCGGCCCGGGGGCGAGTGAAGGGGGCGGGTCGCAGCAGCAGCACCGGCGCGAGGCGGGGCGGTGCGTCTGGGGCGGATCTTAGGGAGGAAACAGGGCCCGTAACTACACTGGCTCCTCCCCTCTTTTGGGGGCCGCGACCTCTGGCTCTCCTGATCACCTCGCGTCTCCAGAAGCCAAGCTTCTCCAGGTCTACTCTGTCCCCACTATTTTTGGCTGGGTGAGAACAGCCAGAAGGGCCCTGGACATCTGGTTTTGACATGTTGGATAAGTCACCTTGTCTTCTTACCTCTGGCTGCACGCCATCACCTGTTGAAAGAACATAAAATTAATTCAGTGGGGTCCAAATGTCTTTCTTTCCCTATCGGAGCTCTCCAGTCTTCACCCTCATTCTAGTCGAATTATCCATCTTTGCACTTCTGAAACATTATGCCAGTTTTGCTCCAGCCTTTCCTCCCTGCGGCCGGTTACAGAATGCTGGGAAAACAAACCCCACCAATACAACCTAGCTGGTAGTGAGAGACTAAGTCCATCCCAGAAACTTTGGGCCAAAGCTGTTCCAACCTTCTATCAGAAGAGGGCGCCCTATCCTATCAGATGTCTCTAGAGAGGGTTAAGGGTGGAAGTTCTGCAAGACCCAGCTTAAAGGCTTTTCACAATGAAGAGAAACCAGCGCCCCGTGTTTTTTGTTTTGTTTTGTTTTAGGGTTTATTTATTTATCTATTATGTATACATGTATCCCTGCAGGCCAGAAGAGGGCACCAGACCTCCTTTACAGGTGGTTGTGAGCTACCATGTGGTTGCTGGGAATTGAACTCTGATCCCTCTGGAAGAGCAGCCAGTGCACTTAACCTCTAAGCCATCTCTCTCCAGCCCAGTTCCTAGTGTTCTTTTCTCACTTTTTGTTTTGTTTTGTTTTTTTCAAGACAGGGTTTCACTGTGAAACACTGCTGACTGTCCTGAAACTTGCTCTGTAGACCAGGCTGGCTTCTGTGAGAAGATCCTCCTGTCTCTGCCTCCCGAGTGCCGGGATTAAAGGCGTGCGCCTCTCACTTGGTCTGGCCTGGTCTAACCCATAAAGGATCATTCTGCAGTGTGGCAGTTATAGCTACTGTATGGGATTGGCATGATTCAGGGAGGGAACAGGTAATGTTCCTTCTCCTTTTTCCATTTGGTAAAGTGGGGATTTTAATCATTTCTGCTTTAGGTGAGGGTTGTCACTTAGTTGGTGGCACTGAGATGTGGAGGCACGAAGAAGAGACCTACACCTTTGTGTGAGGAGGGTATGTGAGTGCTGGTGGGGGTTAGAGGCCAGCTCGTGGGAGTCAGTTTCTCCTTCACGCTTTGAGTTCCAAGGACTGAACTCGGGTTGTCAGGCTTGGTGGCAAGTGCTGTTACCACTGAGTTATCTCTTCTACTCAGAGGTCTCACTGAACAAGCCATCTCACCCCACCCATAGGAGACTCTGCCTTTAAAAAAAAAATCTGGTGTTGGTGGCATACACCTTTAACCGCAGCACTCAGGAGGCAGAAGCATGCAGATCTCTAGTTTACAAAGTGAGTTCCAGGACTGCCAGGAATATGCACATTAAAAAAAAAAGTCTTGAAAACTTAAAAAAGAAATTATTCACCTCATCTTACTTTTATGAAGATGAAATGAGTCAATACATATAAAGTAGAAATGTGCATAGGATATAGATGATCCCAAAACATGTCATTACTGTGGAAATTTAAGTAGGGTTTAAGTGGTGATAACTGGTTCAGAAGTTCTGCATCTGCTGCAAGTGGTCCTGGCAATCCCTAAAATGCCTACAGGAGAAATATTTGGTCCCTCATCCCTCCTTCCTTTTGGGGTAGGATAATCTTCTCAGAGAGATGAGAAACAGAGGCTCAATTTGCTGATTAACTTACAAGAGCTGAATTTCATATATTAGTCTTATTGATTGATAAGACCAAGACTAAACCCTGTCTGTGACAGGTATTGGGCTGAGGAATGATGGAGGGATCCAGAGAAATTAATCTCACATCCACTCTTTGGGGCTCCAAGTCCAAAGAAAATAGTTTTTTGTTGTTGGTTAGTTAGCTTTTCGACACAGGGTTTCTCTGCAGGGCCCTGGCTATCCTGGAACTCGCTCTGTAAATTGGCCTCAAACTCAGAGATCGACCTGACTCTGCCTCCTGAGTGCTAGGATTAAATATGTATTAAATTAAAGCTGTATTAATTAGCTAGGTGGTGGTGGCACACACCTTTAATCCCAGCACTCAGGATGCAGAGGCAGGTGGATCCCTGTGAGTTCGAGGCCAGCCTGGTCTACAAGAGCTAGTTCCAGGACAGGCTTGATAGCTACTACAGCAAAACCCTGTCTCGAAATAGTTTCAGGCAGTCTTTCAACTCACTATGTAGCCAAGAATAGCCTTAATCGCGAGGCCAGTGTTTGTAGATTACAGGTGTGCACCACCAAGTTCACTAAAGCTACACTTTATTTTTATTCTTTGTATGTATTTGATATACATGGTGTGTTTTGTGTGGTGTGTGTTCATGACCTGCATATGCCATATGCCTAAATGTGGAAGTCAAAGCAAAGCAAACTTTCAGGAGTTGGTTCTTGTTTTTTTGGGGGGGAGAGGGGGTTCAAGACAGGGTTTCTCTGTAGCTTTGGTCCCTGTCCTGGAACTAGCTCTTGTAGACCAGGCTCGAACTCAGAGATGCACCTCTTTGCCTCCGGAGTGCTGGGATTAAAGGTGTGTGCCACCTGGCTTCAGGAGTGGGTTCTTTTCTTAGTATCATGGTTTCCTTCCTTCCAGGAATAAAATTCAGGTCATCAAGCTTTCATGGTGTTTTTACCAAGTGAGCTGTCACAGTCCCAAAGCAACTTTTCTTGACTAAATACTCTACCATGCTCCTAAGGTTGCCAGAACTGTAAGACTTTAAGACAATCCTGAAGCCATTTTTGACAATTCTGAATCCTCTCAGCCTCTGTGCCATAGTGCTTCCCCTCCTCCCCTGGGAACCAAAGGCCTAACAGCTACACTCGCACGTACTCAGTTCCTGAACAATTACCCATATACGTATGCTTTGGTTAGGTACCCTGGGAAATGGGGTCAAAATGACCTCTTACCTCATCTGATCTGGCAACAGCTCTCCAGTCAATTATTGGTAATAGCCCTTTCAAATAAGCCCATCAGAATAGTCAAAGAACAACCCCCCTTGCTTCTGTGGCCCCTTTAAAAGTAGACTGTACCCGCTACTCAAGGTCCCTCGGCTTCCCGAATGCTGGGGGACCCTGTCATGACAGAATTAATAAAATCCTCATGCTTTTCCATC
>NW_026068997.1:0-2671 GCF_014885135.2 Alexandromys fortis
AAACCCTGTCTCGAAAAATCCAAAAAAAAAAAAAAAAAAGTTAAGACAGATATAGATTAAAGGAGTAAAGAGAGTAAATATTTAAAAGCAATAGAGTAAAAAAGGTCACATAAAGATGGAAAATACACAGAGAGTCTTGATTATGTATGCTATTGTGTTTTCTTTGAGTTTTTTGACTGTGAATGAGCTAAGCACAGAGAGACGTTTCATTGTTCGGGCCACTAAGCTAAACCAACATATATATTTAATAGATACCTTGACTCTAAATTTGGGTTGAAGGATAAGTTCCTTTGGAAAAGAGGTTCTGCTTTTGTTTCCACAGAGGTTAATTGAGAACCTGTATATTCCTTCCAGACTAATGTGGATTGATGGAATAGGTATCCATGAACCCCCCCCCCCATACTTTGCTCAGCAAAAAGCAGGAAGCAGTTTGGTGAGAACTACGTTTAAATTCTGAAATATTGTTTATAAACTTTTGTTTTCATTTAAAGGGGGCTATAACATAAAGATGAATACTTTACATTGATATGGACTCTGGATTATTGATACAAATTTAAGGTCAGTTTGGTTATGTGAATATTTCTGCTCTTGTTTAAGATATTGTGTTTGGGCAACTCTTTTAAAATGAAACATATTGTTAAGAAATACAGATTAAGAGATAGTCATTTATAATAAACAAACTTTTAGTCATGTTAGGTTTTCTAGATTTACAGAGATATATTTCAGATAGATAGGTAAATCTTTCAAAGAATTACGGAATATGGTATTGAAAATGTTTTAAGACCTGAGACTCTTCTCTACAGTGAGACATGTCTGCTTCTGGAAGCACCAATTCTTTATAGAAGTTGATGGGCATTGAAGAAACTCATTATGGAAATTGCTTTAATGTGACAAGGCTAACCATTTGGGCAAGAAACTGCTCTTGCCTGCTTGATGGTTTTCTATATAAACTGGACCTGCAGGACCTACTGAAAAATGATTGCTGAAGTTGACTAAAGAAGGTGAGACAGTCCTTCAGCGTTCCTGCTTCATGAAAGAGTCTGCCAGATATTCTGTAGGATACAGAAAAAAGTTACTGACAAACTGCCAATAGAGGCAGATCTGTCTGTGAAATTTCCTGCTTCATAGAAAAGTCAGCCAGATCTGTAGGCTGAAGATGATGTCCCAATTTTACAATGAACTTTGGGTGGCTTTCGGGGCAGCGAGATGTCTCTGTCAATTCCACGGTTTTGTAAATTGCTTACAATGCACTTCCTGTTAACTTAGGTAACATTATATCCTTCTGTAGTCTTTGATGGAGTTGAAAAATAGATCGAATTATAATTTTCCTTAGTTATGATAAAAGATAAAGTATATATAAATATTGTAATTGTAATTCTTATTTGATAGTTGTTTTGTTGTATGTAATTTTATTATGTTAAAGTTAAAACATTCCTTTTAATTTAGATAGAAAAGGGGAGGTGATGTGGGATTCCCCTCTATATGCTGTGAATATGTTTTATTATCATTGGTTAATAAAGAATCTGATTTGTGGCTTTTGCAATGCAGAATAGAGCAATGTGGGAATTCTAAGCTGAGCTAGAGGAGAAAAGAATGTGGAGTCAGAGAGATGCCATGGAGGTGCCGAAGGAGACAGAGGCCCCAGAACCTTACTGGTAAACCATGAGCCTTGAGGTAAAGTATAAAAAATGGAAAATTTGGGTTAATTTAACATATAGGAGTTAGCTAGCAATATGCCTAAGTTATTGGCCAAAACATGTTGTAATTAATATAGTTTCTGTGTTATTATTTTGGGTCTGGGCATCCAGGTACAAACGAGCAACCTCCACATATATTTGGTGTTAGCTGTTGGCTTGCAGTATATTGCCTTTATTATGTTTAGGTATGTTCCTTGTGTCCCTGCTGTCTTCAAGACCTTTACCATGAAGGGATGTTGTACTGAACTAGTGATGTGTGTAAAGTGCATGACATGCCAGAAATAGATTTCCATGCAAGTTAATTTTGCATTTTCCTGTCTCTTACCTAGTATAGAGGATTGTGGGTTGTGATTCTTAAATCTCACAATTTTACGTGATAATTATCAAATTAATGGAACTTTACAGAAATTCCCTTTTTTACTTTGAGTATCTGGCCAAAAAGAGTTTTAGAAAATCAAATTGTCTAATATGATTTTCAAAGTATTGTACACCATGTCTGGCTTTCTTACTGCCTAAGCTGAAAAATGGATATAAGATTGTCCCTTTCTCTCTATCTGAATGTCTTTCCTTCCTTGTTTCTGTCTGTTGCATCTTCATTCAGGCTGACTGCTGTTTAGAACATCTGGTTGTGCACATGTTATCTTCTAATGTATTCTCTATAGTCCTGGATCAATCTTCTGAGCCACACCCCTCAATTTATCTTGCTATTTTAACAGACTCCTTTTTATAACCAGCTCCCAGAGCTTAATTAAGAATCCAGGGCTTGAATTTTCACTGCCATGTAAACTATCTCACTCGTTTACCCAACGACAGCATCACGTGGAGGTCTTTCTTTCTAAATTGTACCAATTGAAAAATGAGGAGGAATTGGAGGTTCACTTTTTTATCCTCCTAAAGTTCAAATTTGTCTACCAGGAAGCTTGTAGATGAAAATGGATGATCTGATATTTAAATAAGATCTTCAATCTAATGAG
>NW_026068997.1:3249-6562 GCF_014885135.2 Alexandromys fortis
CCCCGTGAACTGGGGGATACATAAGCTGAGAGGCCTGAGGGAATGTCAGCGGTGGCGGCGCTATGAAGGGTGAGAGCTGCTGAGCAGGAACAGTCAGGGGCATGTGGTAGTCAAGTGTCTGAGGCACAATTTCTTCCTCCACCTAAAACACAAGACAGAATCATATTAAAATCCACAGAAATCATTATGCTTATGATTTATACCATATCTTGTTAATTTGGAAATCTATAACATCAAGGACCAATAATCAAGAAGGCAAGATCATTTTTTTTCCACATGTATCTTGCTTTCTTTTGAGACAGGAGCTCATTATGAAGTTTCTGGAACTCACTGCATAGACCAGGCTGACTTTAAACTCACAGAAATCCACCTGCCTCTGCCTCCTGAGTACTGAGATTAAAGGTGTGTGCCACCATTCTTGGCTGCAGGTAACTTTCTGTTTAAAGGAAGTAATTTCTGGCACACTTCAAAACCTTAAAGTGTACCATATAATTTAAGAGTACCGTTCCTAATCCTCACTTTCTCAGTGCTTTACAACTGGAAACTATTGTGAATTTATTAAGAATACTTATAAAATTTGCTTTTTTTCCTTCTTATTATATCACAGTAGTATTATTCCTATTCTGTACTTTCATTTTTTATTTAACAATATACCTTTGAAGACTTTTCTGTATTTGTTTATAATTATCCCCTCCTTCCTCTTTGAGAAAGTCTTTCATTATGAAGCTCTGGTTTTCCTTGACCTCACTATGTAGACGAGGCTGGTTTTGAACTCACAGAGATCTGCCTGCCTCTGTCTCCCAAGTGCTGTGATCAAAGGTCTACACACCAGAACCATTTCTATTTTCCCATTTTTTGCTTATTGTTAAAGTGCTTCATTATCCTCATAGGTTGTAGTCACTGATTTATAAGCATGTGTTCATTTTCAAACCTCTTTGTGAGTATAAACAGCACTATAAGGAATATTATGTATATGATTCATATATCATTCCAAAGTTGTAAAAATAAATCTGTCTGATAAATTAAAGAATTTACTTATTGAAGTATTCGAAGTAAAATGCTGAATGCAAGC
Source organism: Alexandromys fortis (assembly GCF_014885135.2). NCBI lineage: Eukaryota > Metazoa > Chordata > Mammalia > Rodentia > Cricetidae > Alexandromys > Alexandromys fortis. Next base: position 4,322 of record NW_026068997.1, read on the forward strand.
ACAGGTGCTCTCATATTTTGATTAGGCAATTCATTATTATTATTACAAATTTTCACCTCCTCCCATCTGATTAGGCAATTTCTTACAAGTAATTTTGTTTAGAATTAAAATACACTATATTGACTCCTTTGGCATGTTTTGCATCTACACCACCATGCAATATACACAAATAAATAAGCCATGAAGCAAAGGCTTTGAGGAAGGATAACAAGACATCTTCTCAAGTGTACATTTTCAAGACCATTGGATATTTTCTTATTCTCAGTAGGAGTGTTATCCATCTTTTCATTTTAGGTGCGCAAATAATTGTGTGAGGAATTTTTAAAAAGTTTTTCTTAGGCCTTTAAGAATGAAACACTACTGAGTTGAAAATACCATGTCATTTTAAGGACCAAAGATTGTACGTTTTCAGAAGCCATTACTGTGAGAATTATAGTGGTACTTAAGGTCAATTAACAAACTCTACAAAGCAAGGGAAGATTATTAGATATGCCTTGATATAATTCAGTAAACAATGAGATATCGCTTATGAGGCAATCTAAGGGAGGCTTGGTTAAAGCCAATCACTTGAAATAATTACAGTTAAAGATTTATTTAAAAGCAAAATTGAAGGAAATGACAACAGTAAAGTAAATAAATACATATTTCTGAAAACCTTTTATCACACACTGGCATAGCAAAAATATTAGATGATAATATAGTGCTAGACACCAAATAAAAACCGCATTAGCATACCTGAGATGTGTAACCAGGAGGAAGGTATATTGGTTGCAAATTACTGTTTGGAGCTATCATGGGTATGTCTTCTGGTCCTAGAAAATTATTAATGAAGTTTAAACAAAGTCCATTACAGAATCCAGCTAAGTTTGCATAGTGAAAATCAGCACTGAGCTTCAACAATAGCTACTTTGAAAGGATATTGTCGCATATTCACAAAACCCATTGCCAAAGTATTGAAGAATCACTAGAAATTTATTTCAACCAATGAAACATCATTAAAGAACACCATGAGGACTTGTAAATTATGTCTTCTAAAAATGTTGACAAGCTCACTGTGAATGAAAATGAGCTATCAGCTTTCTGCTAGTGTTCTCTCACTTAGCATGGTTATATTGCCTAAAGTTTTTCTCTGCATCATAAAATAATTTCTTGCAGTGATATTACCTAATAAAATGAAAGAAAATTTTAAGGCTTCCTTCCAATAATATTAAAGTGAATATACAGACATATGTGTGTAACAAGTGTCAATGAGAAAGCAGCCTGTAAGAGAGCTAGGAGGGTATATAGGATAGTTTGGAGGGAGGGAAGGATGGGGGAATGTCGTAGTTATAGTATAATCTCAAAAGAAAAGAAATAATTACAAAAGTGAACTAGGGGCCTGGAGGGATGGCTCAGTGGGTAAGAACACTCACTGATTTTCCAGAGGATCTAGGTTTCATTCCCAGCTCCCTCGTGATGACTCACAGCCTTTGGTTAACTCCAGTTCCAGGGCATCTGATGCTCACTACTGATGCCCACGAGCACTGCACACACATGGTGCACAGACATCCATGCAGGTAAAACACTCATACACATAACATAAAAATAAAGAAATCTCAAAAACTAAAAAAGTGAACAGTTTTTAGGAAATGACCTAGTATAAAGAAGAGCTCAGAACTATACATGTGATGCTGCACTTTTATACCACAAATTTTAATATCTCAACCACACATTTGCATAGCAGCTGAAAATTATATTACAGATACTTATGTGTCTTCTTTCTTTGGGTTATCTGTGTTTTCTTCATCGTTTGAGACAAGGTTTCTCTGTGTCACAGCCCTTACTGTCCTGGAATTCTCTTTGTAGACTAGGCAGGCCTGCAACTCAGAGATATCTCCCTGTTTCTGCTTCCCAAATGCTGGGATTAAAGGCATGCACCACCACCTGGCTATTTGCAATTTTTACCATTAGTATTTAGTTGTAAGAATACATGTGGTTTTAAGACCCTTGAATGGTAATTTGTGTGGGTTCATGATGAACATTACATAGCAACGATTTAAAATCCTTTTTCAGATGATATTTTCAGACATTCTGGAGACACGGGTGCAGAGACAAAAAGCCCGACAAGATAAAAACAGAAATTCCCCCACTTTCAAAATCAGACTGACCAATCAGAACATCACATGAGTGACTTGAGCTGTTAGATAAACATTTAGTCTCTAACTTCTTTTAAACATGATTTAGTTTTATTTTGTGTATATG
>NW_026068998.1:0-1976 GCF_014885135.2 Alexandromys fortis
AAAAAAAAAAAAAAAAAAAAAAAAAAGAAATAAAAGTTGGGACAGTATGTGTGTTAAGTATTCTACTACTGAGCCACACCCTCAGTACTTGCCTTCTCTGAGACAGAGCTTTCCGCTGCTGTAAACTAACCTCAGCCTCTGAAATGCTGATTGCAGCCATGTACTGCACCAGACTCTACCATTTGTCTGATCACATAAAGTTCAATCACAATACAATGAATCTAAGTGCATTCATTCTATGACAACATGTGATGTAACTTTATGCTATAAAAATGTCAGGTTAAGTACTTTTAATTGTAGTACCAGTAGGCAGAGGTCGGTGGTTTTCTGTGAGTTCACGGCCAGTCTGGTCTACAAAGTTAGACCCTGTTTCCAAAAAAATTAATAATAATAAAAAAAAAAGAAGTGGGGGGGGGGCTGAAAAAAGAAAATTTAAACAGACATACACAAACACATGTCTGCAATAATGGATAAATTTTAAAAACATACCTGATAAGCTCGGGTGAGTGGATAATGGCTTCTACAATGTTTTCTCGAATGCAATGTCGGTCTTCTTCTGGAATTGTATATGGGGAGATGTCCCCGGGTGTTGCTTCCCGATCAGGCCAATACTGTGTTATCATATTCTTCAAATAAATAACACCTACAATACAGACCATTCATAAAGTAATGTTTACTGTAAAAACAGAATATCTCTTGGAAACATCAATATTAGGAAGAGATTCTTTTGTAAGCAAAGTAATAAAAAATTATTTCAAGCCAATAATCAAAACACACATTTAACATTCATTTGTAGGCATTAGACACAAAATTATTAAACATACAGCTCAATCCAGAGATCCTGAGTTCAATTCCCGGCAACTACATGGTGGCTCACAACCTCCCTAATGAGATCTGGTGTTCTCTCTATTTATTTATTTATTTATTTATTTTTAAGTTGTTGCAAAAAAAAATTTCCGCCTCCTCTCTTCTGGCCTGCAGGCAAACATACAGGCAGAACACTGTATACATAATAAATAAATCTTAAAATAAGAGGGAAAGCATATAATAAAAAAATACAGTCCAAAAGAACACAAAATAAACAGTATACCAAAATCATTTTCTAAAGAAAACCCCTAAGCACCAAACCATACAAATACAGTTCCAAAGTGGGGGACACATGGTGGCGTTTAATCCCAGCACTCGGGAAACAGAGGCAGGTGGATCTCTGTGAGTTTGAGGCCAGCCTGGTCAAAAGAGCATGTTCCAGGACAGTTAGGGCTACACAGAAAGACCCTGCCTTGAAAAACCAAAATTACAGTTCCTACAACTGACTACATAAACATGATCATAGGAAAAAACATAGTATATAAAGGTTCTCAGTGTCTAAATTGATTATTTTTAATCACACAGCACTTCAAATTCTTATTATTTTATGAGAAAATTTGCTGTGCTCAAAAACCCTAGATTATAGTGACTGGGGAAGACGCTTCAGTAGTTAAGAGTACTGGGCTGTTCTTCCTTAGGACCTGGGTTAAATTCCCAGCACATGCATGTTAGTTTCTACCTGTCTGTAACTCCAGTTTCAAGGGATCTCATGATACCTTCATACCAATGCACATTAAATAAATTATTAAAAAAACAAAAACCCCTAGGTTATGATCTGCTGTCAGCCACCATACTGCTACCTTTGCACACTGCTGTCTGACAGTTAACAAGCTGATGATGCAGTGTGATGTATATTACTAACAAGGCTCTTTACTCAGCCATCTAGGGAATGTGGATAGAAATGTGTAACAGGAAATCGATCCCTAAATTCTGTAGATTAGCTTTTTGATGGTAAATTCGACCTGAAGTCCAACACCCATTTAAATAAAGGTAACTGAATCTTAAGAATTTAATGAATACTTAATCTTGAGATATTAAAAAAAAAACTAAACTGGGCTGGAGAGATGGCTCAGAGGTTAAGAGCATTGCCTGCTCTACCAAAGGTCCTG
>NW_026068998.1:10812-12548 GCF_014885135.2 Alexandromys fortis
CTCTCTCTCTCTCTCTCTCTCTCTCTCTCTCTCTCTCTCTCTCTCTCTCTCTCTCTCTCTCTCTCACACACACACACACACACACACACACACAAAACCTCACTGAGACTCAGTAGTATATATATACCAAAATACAGTCGCTCTTACGAACCTCCTAAATTCTTACAATAAACTGCAACGTTCAGAAACAAAGAACGACGATGAAATCAGTATCGTAAAATATCTATGTAAACTTTTCCAAGGGGCACTCCTCAAAACACGTGTGAGAGAGACCAACTCTCCGCAAATTATGAAAGATCTATAGGCGGACTTGCACTATCTCACTTGACCATCACAGCAACCCTGCGGTCTAATTTCGTGAATGAGTACAACTCAGGGCCAGGAGAGGTTGCGGGACTTGCCCAAGGTCATTCCAGAAATCTGTGAGGGAGGTACCTAGAAGGTCACACCTTGTCTGACCCTTTCCACTACCTCAACCCGCCTCCCAACTGGAGCACTGTGACAGAACGAGAGCAGGGAGCGACTATGTAACCCGCACTACCCCAGCTCTACCAAGGAGGCGCAGGCTTACATCTGAAATCTGTCCCTAGCAGCACGCAGGCGAGAAGTTGTACCCGACAGGCAGGTCACTGATTCGCCCAGTGCCGAGACAAGACTGACAGCGCAACCCCCAGCGGAGCAGCTAGCCTTCCCAGGAAGCCCGGCATCCCCGGCGCCGGCGAGACTGGTCTGGGACACGTCTGTACACCCTCCCAGAGAGTTTCGCCCCCTCCTGGGAGCAAGGAACCAGCTGGAAGAGAGCCAGAGGGCGGCGGGCCACCCAAGCCGGCCATGTGTCCAGACCGTCACGCCCGCCCAGCCCGGCCCGGCTCCTCACATTCAGACCGCAGCCAGAGGCCCACTCGGGAGCCGACCAAGGCGGCTTGGGCGCCGCGGCCCCACAGCGAGGCACCCGAGCTTGGCACGGCGGGCAGATCTCCGCCCCACCCCTCCAAATGGACCCGTCGACGACGCGGTACGCGCTCCGGGCCCGGCCGGAAGGCTCGGCCTGCCGGTCCACCAGCCAGCAGCAGCCGCTACCCGGCCGTCCTTACTTCATTGAGCTGGCGCTCCGCGGCCTCGCGCAAGGCCGGGTCCATGGTGCCCCGAAGGGCCTCGATGATGGTGTTGGGATCCATCGCCGCGCGGTCGATCAAACCCGGGACACCGGTGCTACTGAGCCAGAAATAGCGCCACTCACTGCGCACATGGACCGGCCGCGCTCCGCAGCGGCAACCGGCGCGAAAGGAAAGAGAAGCGCCAAGGCCCCGGATAGAACCTTCTCGCCTCGGCGTGGAGGCGGGAGATGCTCCGGCCACTTCCTGTCAGCGCACCCGCGGAGCACCTTGGGAAATGTAGTCCGCAAACGCAGGCACGACCCACGTGGCTGGCTCCAGCTGCTGAAAGAGAAAACGTTTAAATACCACAGAAAGAAAAGCAAAACCGTTACAAAGATTTATATGATATCCCTAGAGGTTCTCAATCAATGTGTGACACAATCCGTTGTTACTAACTGTATCAGTAAAAGAAAACTTCTGTTTTATTTTTTGAGAGACAGGCTTGCTGTGTAGCCCAAGCTGACCTGAACTAATGCAATGCCACTACCTCGGCCTCCCAAATAGAACTTTCTGAAAATTCATTTGAGATGTTTTTTGTTTTTTTTTTTGTTTTTTTTTTTTTTTTTTTTTTTGGTTTTT
>NW_026068999.1:0-1224 GCF_014885135.2 Alexandromys fortis
AACTCATGATAAATATGCCTACTTCTCTCTATTCCCTCTCTGGGCTCAGATATTTCAGACTGTCAACATTCAACAACGAAGAGGGACCAACTGGCCCTGTTCTGGTCACCATCACTATCACCATAACTGTCATGAAACTACAGTAATGTTACTGTGTTAGTTCAAAATAAGGGCTGTATACCATTCTGATGGTTTTATTAGACTTTAATAAACCCCTCAATATAATTGCTGATTCTTAATATGCATAAAGAGTTGTGTGGCATATAGAAACTTTTGAACTCATTTCTGAAAAATCATAATTAACTTTATTATTTGTACAAATACACAAAACAATCCAAGAGAGAAATTGCCCAGTTTATACTACCCATGTTACATATAATACAGAATTCTCAGGGCCATTAGCAGGAAATGGAAGAAAGGAAAGAAATTGATCAATTATTAATAAGAAAATTGTTTCAAGTCTCATAATTTCATAAGACACACCATATTAAAAGAAGGGACTTAAAGAAAATAATTTCCCATTACTTGAAAACAAGAAAGAAATTTAAAAAGGGTAATGCTTGTTCTTTTATAATCAAGTTTTTAATGCTCTGTCTCTTTAGGGGAGAAGCAACGCCTACGCCCTTCCTGCTTGTAGCCTTAGTCTCTTTCTCTCTTCCTGCCCCTCTCTTGAAGAGACAGCTTTTGCTTCTCCCTACTTTTCCCCTATTTACAATGACAAAGTGACCTTCAGAATTCAATCACTTGCAGTAACTTTTACACACACACACACACATGTACATGCATGCACTCACACAATTAATTTAGGAGAAGAAGGACTATGTCCTTCGTAACTAGGTAGAACTTCCCTCATACCTCCAGCTCTCTAGAACCCCACTCAACACAGTCTGTTCCCTTTTCTGCTAACAATCTTATCTTCTCATCACTTGTGTTTCTCTGTCTGCACCCTGACAAGACACTCTACCTAAAATGTGGAATCCAGTTTAAATACTTCTGGTTCATTTTCAATGGCTATCACCACACATAAAAAATATTCGAGTTGCTAGCAATGTCACTGGATGTTTAGTTCTTCATCTAGATTCATTATTCCCTATTTCTGTAACTTTCTGTGATTCAATTCTACTTCAGCGGGGGGTGAAGCCTGGTAATTTATGTAAAGTGGTATGAATTTATAACCTTGATATTATAAATTTAAAATAATTCATAAAAATATTAATGTTTTTT
>NW_026068999.1:5399-7628 GCF_014885135.2 Alexandromys fortis
GCCTACGCCCTTCCTGCTTGTAGCCTTAGTCTCTTTCTCTCTTCCTGCCCCTCTCTTGAAGAGACAGCTTTTGCTTCTCCCTACTTTTCCCCTATTTACAATGACAAAGTGACCTTCAGAATTCAATCACTTGCAGTAACTTTTACACACACACACACACACATGTACATGCATGCACTCACACAATTAGTTTAGGAGAAGAAGGACTATGTCCTTCGTAACTACGTAGAACTTCCCTCATACCTCCAGCTCTCTAGAACCCCACTCAACACAGTCTGTTCCCTTTTCTGCTAACAATCTTATCTTCTCATCACTTGTGTTTCTCTGTCTGCACCCTGACAAGACACTCTACCTAAAATGTGGAATCCAGTTTAAATACTTCTGGTTCATTTTCAATGGCTATCACCACACATAAAAAATATTCGAGTTGCTAGCAATGTCACTGGATGTTTAGTTCTTCATCTAGATTCATTATTCCCTATTTCTGTAACTTTCTGTGGTTCAATTCTACTTCAGCGGGGGGTGAAGCCTGGTAATTTATGTAAAGTGGTATGAATTTATAACCTTGATATTATAAATTTCAAATAATTCATAAAAATATTAATGTTTTTTTCTTTTGAAATCTATGTCAGACTTTTGTCTATTTTGCTATAATTTCAAAGACTTTCAAAACATAATTCCCAAAACTCTAAAGCAATTTTATATTGTGAGTAAAATACAACATGAAAAACATATATTTAGTACCATTGAGAGTCATTTTTTCTAAAAATCTGGATAATACTTGATAATGATAGTTGATATATGTTAAAGATCAAACTGCATTCAAGGGTATGAATGAATACTTGTTGAAGAGATTACCTCATGCTGTGAATATAAAAGTGGTACTATTATGGTAGAGAGAAGCCAGTATGATGGGGCATCAAGGAAATATCATGCATGGATAAATTTTGAAAGAGAAGCTGTTTTACCTCATGTGAGAAAAATGAATCAGTACAGCTTTTTCAACAAATGATAGAATAGGATTAATAATAACGGATGACTCAGATTAATTTTTAAGACCCTCAACCCTTATTCTCAAAGGGGTGAGAAGAAATGTCATAGCAGAATGTTTTCCAAGGAAGATAGTGGCCTTCCCATCTCCCACCTGAGAGATTCCAAGCACAAAGTCACTTAGCTCAGCCCAGCCAGCCACCTGGTACATGCTGATAAAGATTGCTGATAAAGATGGCCTAACTCAGAAACAGTAACCTTGCTCTAAGAAGAAGGACAAAGCTGACTTAGCAGGATGGGAGGAAGCAAAAGTTCTTGCACCCATGAAAAAGCAGCTTCAGAAAGCCTCTTTGTAGTTATGCCTTTAAAAGCTTACCCCACAGAGGAGATATAACTCCTCTCTCTACCTTGCTGTAATGGAGTCAGTAGACAGGGTTTCCAAACATGTTTGTATTATGCTGATTAAACCTTGCTTATTACAGTCTGGGCCTCTCTGGTGGTCTCTCTCTGGGGGTCATAATCGGGGCACAGCAAATTATATTATATTAGAAATAACAGGTTGGTATGAAAGTTCCTAATTGCGCTATACTATGAAGAACATGACTTTGATTGATCCTTTCAATTAGATATTTTTACTTTACAAAAGTGTAGATATTATAGGAACAGGAATTATGACTGATAGCAGAAATATTATTAAACAGTGCATACTCAAGAGTTGCTAACTTTATGGTGGTTTCTGTGATTTGGGAATAAGTTGAGACATTCTTAATCTGGAAAATATTAACATAACATACTATACATAGACACTAGACAGATTGCCCTACAGTCCCCAGAAAAAGTTTGTTTTGTGTGGAAAAAACATCCCTGCTCTGGTAAGATGTTTTAATGGCAATGTTTAAAGACACTGGGCTTCAGTGAGTAAATGAGAAGAGCCATTTTTGCAGCTGTGCCAAGTTCTGCTACAACCTTGATGATTTGCAAATATGCATAGAACATTTTAATTTCTAAGTATTTCTGAATACTATGGTCATTCCTGTACAGTAGTCAGTCCAAGTCAGCATGCAAGATGTAAAAATATCATGAAAGTCTCTGTGTGGCTTTGGTTTCTCTGGTTCCTGGTAGAGTTTTAACTTTAAATTTTGATCTCAAAACATTTTAGCCATTTAAATCCTAGAAAATGTAATAATGCTAATTATGTCTCTTTTCAACTTTCCAATTGTAGGAATACAGTGTGATATC
>NW_026068999.1:13599-20822 GCF_014885135.2 Alexandromys fortis
AATCATGATGAAACCACTGTATTCTCAAGGGTCCACATAGTAAATGGAATAACAATAAAACTCAAAGAAGCATCATAACAATGAAAGGTCACATTAAGACCATAATGATTTAGGCCTTGCATTAGGTATAATAAATCATCTATCTTGAACTGGGTTAGCAGTAATCAGATCGTCTGTCCTGGTTCTCTTGAAGATCTCAGCAATTGGGACTCTTTATTATTTTAAAGTCTTATTTATATTTTATATGAATATGCAATTTTATGCATGTTTTGTGCATGTATGTATGTATTTTTGCATGTATATGTAACATGAGCACTCATTGATCCTGGAGATGCCAAAAGATGGGGTCAGATTGTTCAAAATTAGGGCTACACAAATATGAGCTGCTGTGTAAATGCTGGAAATTGAACCCAAGTCCTCTGGAAGAACAGCCATTGCTCACTACAATTGAACCATCACTCTAGCTATTGGTTATAGATCAATGTGTATTAATTCAGTTTGGCAGAACACTGAGATGATCCTGTTATGTTCCTTGAAAGTACATGGGTTTTGAAAATAATTTAGAACAATAGTAGAGAGCTGATACAAAGGCAGAACCTGGATAACTTCTGTTCCCTCAAAGCACTCCACATTATTAGTACTGTGTGTTTTAATGTGGAATATTTTAGTATAAGGAAACCTAGTGCTTGAGTTTTACTTTGACTAAAATTCTCTTGATAGAATGTTTTGATTACTTTTCTGTATAATATTTGTTTATAATATCATAGAATCTTCTTTTACAGCATCTGAGCAACAAGGAAAGATGAACTAATTTCCTATATATTTTCTTATTTGGGAAGCAAACTAGACTATTAAAACTTTTTGAGATATCTCATAGAGTTTGACACTAAAAACAACTGTCCCTTCTTCCAGTACTTTTTTGTCTGTTTCTCTGGAAGAATACTGATGCTTGCTTCTATTTATTTCATTTTTGGTAGATTTTTTGTATATAGTTATTAAAATACTCTTTTCTCATTTTACATACTATCCCAATTCCCATGCCCTCCCAACCCCTGCTCCCCATCATTTGCCCATCCTAGAACCCACACTCACACCTCAGAGAGGGTAAGTATCCCCATGGGAAGTCAACCTACTCTAGTACGTTGCTTCAAAGCACAACTGTAATTGGAAACCGTTCATTCATTTCTTGACCTCCCATACCTGAAGAATCTCACAGAAACTATATTAGTTACCATATTGTTAGCTTACTAGCCCAGGTTTCTTAATACATAGCTCTTATATCTTAAAATAACCCATTTTCGTTATTTAGTGTATTGCCAAGATTTTGTGGCCTAACAGGCAAAATTCAGTCATCTGTCTCCTTTTGACAGCAGCATAGTGTACCTTGGACTCTGCCAAAATTCTCTTTATATCTCTTCTAGCCTGGCTATATTCTGCTCTGTTATAGGCCAAAGCAGCTCTATTCATTTACGATTAAGAACAATACATATACAGAAGGTCATCCCACATCAAAGGACCAAGGCCCTAACCCCCATATCTAGGCTGAGGTAGGTATCCCTTCAAAAAGGATGGATTACAAAATGATAGTTCAAGCACTTGTGACAAATACTGGTCCTACTCTTAGTAGCCCTAAAAACTGCCCCAAGCTACAGAACCGTCACCCACAATCAATGGATGTAGGTTGGTCCTTTACAGGTTCTGTGATATCAGTTCATTTGAAAATAATGAGTAGCAGCATCTTCAGACTGCATGTTGCTGATGGTATAGGTAAAATCTGTCTGTCCCTTATCCACTGCCAATGAACCTAGAGGGGATCTAGAGATGATCTGTAGTGATCGAGGCCACATTCTTAATGTGTTGTGTTATTTTATGTGTGACTGGTTTATTTTTTTTTGTTTATTTTTTTTATTTCTTGTAGCACTATGACCTTCTCTCAAGCTCTATACTTGATGGCCAGTCTTTACCCTGGAGTCTGAGCTGGAGTCTTGGAGATGGGATCATTTCAATGTCAGTCCTTGAGACTAAACTGACAATATCTGGCTTTTTTGAAATTCCTTATCAGAGACTTACAATATCAAACATTATGTCTCTAATCTAACACTATGTACTCAACAGAAAATAAAAACTCACACTTGCTCCCATCACAAGTGTTCCTGGAGACACATAGAAACTTATTTAACTAGATGGACTCATGATTGACCTACTATTGATGCTAAAACTAAGGTTGCTAAACTAGACAAAATTCATATTTTTTGGACCTATAGTGGTCATTTTTATTTTCAAGATGAATAAGTTAGTATTAGCATTGGACCTTAATAGATGTAATTTGAATCAATTTTCATGGACAGGTGTGTAATAAAGTATACCTGAGTGTGAAAACAAAGTGAGTAATCACTTAAATATCCTCATGCCAAATAATAAATAACAAATACAGATTCAGAGCAGGAAGGAAATGATGTTATTCAGCAAATTTATGTTCTGAGGAGTTGTAGGTGCCACCTAGATATAGGTCATGTTTTGGCATTAGCAAATGCTGAATATTTTATACCACAACTACCATCATGGGAGTCAATAAAGAAAAAATAAGTTAGTATATATTTGAAATGGACAATAATCATCAATTTCAGGGAAAGAAGAAGTAGAAGTAGACTTCCTTGGGCCTTCTCTGTTGAACTAAGCTTTTATAAGGTGAGTTACAGATTTCAGGTATTTAGACTGTATCAAACAAAATTATGCAACCACTGTGTAGATGAAGTCCACAGTAATTTAGGATTAACTTAGATCTGCTTCTATGGTAACTCCTCATTTAAGTGGTCTATCCAGAGACTGATTTGTGAGTACCTGGACATAGAAAAGGAGAGTGCGGAAGAAGAGTGTTTTGGTGTGTGTTGGTGATGATAAACTGTACATCACAGAGAACGAAGAATAATCATTGATTTTGTCTCCTGAGACATTTTTGTTGACTATATACATGAATAAATTTTCCTTACTTAGCAAAGCAACTGTGTAATAATAAAAAGACAACATTAGAGTCATTTTCAAACAAAAACAGCACTGTCTATCTGAAGTTTATAGTGACAGCTTAGGCATAAGCTACACCAAGTTTTATTCACATTGACGAGTTTGTAAAATTTCCCTTTTTAAAATGTTATGTGTCTGAATATTTTGTTTGCTTGCATGTAGCTGTGCAATGGTGTCCTTAGAGCTCAGAACAGGGCATTACATTCTTTGCAATTTGAGTCATACAAGGTTTTGAGCTGCCATGTAGGTACTGAGATCCTAACCCATGTTCCCTGTAAATGAAAAGTAATCCACTTAAACACTAAATGATGTGCCCAGTTCATATCATTTTAGGTAAAATGTTTTCTCATTTTATAATCATATTTTGTAGAATTTGTTCACCCCACCTGTCTAACACCACTGCATTCAGTGTAAAATAAACACACAAGTTCATCTTCACCTCTGAAATGAATGGTATTTATAAATAAAGGAATGAGATTTTGTCTGACTTTGAAAAATAAATGTTGAAAGAGCAGCAGAATTAATCAGTTGATAGAATCAAATTAACCTATTAAAATAAAGGAGTGAATTCTAAGCGATTATTATAGTGATGGCGTCAGGTTCATCAAGTTTTTATATTGAGTACATGTAGTCTATTCCTGACACATACCGTAACAAAGTGCCTACTAATTTGTGAATACTTTGATTAAGAATTTAAAGTGAGGCTGGCAAAAACCAAACAAACAAATAAAGAAAACCAAACCCACACAATTTACACACATCTTCACACATGAAGCCTATGACATTTAAACATTAATCTAATCTTTCACACTTATTACAAACATAGACAGTTTCTTAGGGGATCTGTGAATTAACAAGGACTCCATACTTTCCTGAAAAAGAGCTATGTGAGAATTGTTTCTCTTTATTTTAGTTTTATTTCAATATACTTAAAAAATTCAATCTACTTTTAATCTCTTATTCTACCCTTCATTCTAGAATAAGCAGATTTATTGTTTCCATATATCATCCATCCATATATTACTTTAATTAATGTTAAATTTTATTGTTTTCTTATTACAGAAGATTCAAAATATAATTGTATTTTTAGTTTTTATATTTATTTTGTGGTGTATGATTTTGTTTATTTTGAACCATGTTCCCTTTACTATAAAGAATAAGTCATTTTCTGAAACTAACATGTGAAAACACTGCACAAATAATTTTTTTAGGAAATATTTTGTTAGTAATGTTCACTTATACTGACTTTGTTTCTTTGTGATAAGTTGATTAAAGTAAAGTACTATAGATATCTTTTTATTGTATGAGAAAACATGTCTCAGTATAGATTATGAAATATTTTCTTCATTGTCAATTTTAATGTTTGGAAAAGTGTGTATATGTAAATAAATTATTTAGGAGTGCCCTATAAACTTTTTATATTGACTGCTTAGATGTGCCATGCTAAACACAGTGTAATAATTCTCTTTTCCCAATACCATACAGAATAATCCAAGTGCTTTCTTTTAAGACAAATGGCTATATAGCATCAGTAAACTTTATGTTGTAGTGGTGTTTCATTTTTTTTTAATAAATAAAGTTTGCCTGAGTATTGGAAAAGTAAAACAGTCACACTGGCCAGTCTTACAGTATAGGCAGTGGTGACACAAGACTTTAATCCCTGTAGCCATGCTAGGTTGCCATAGAAACTAGACAGTAGTGATACACTCACTTAATCCTAGAACTATAGAGGATTATAAGATGGGAGGAGACAGCTCTCTGTGTCAGTATCATTCTAAGGTTTCCTGGAGGCAGGTTCACCATTTTCTGACACAGTTTGTGGTAAGAGTCAGATACAGGTTGCTTTGATTTTTTGGTGTTCAGGTTGAACCCAAATATCTAAATCTGAGATTTTGTTAATTATGCTTCATTATATAATTCATATGGCCTAGTTTTGGTTATAATTATAACTATTCATAAAATTCATGACTTATATTCCAGTCTCTTTCAGGAATTGTCTCCTATGTTCAACATATATGAATCACTTGTTCAAGAAAGCATTATTGGAAAACCTGCCTAACTGAATCTTATCATTACTGAACAGAAAGCCACAGTTTGGTACCAATTAACAGAAATATTTAGGGCAGAAAAAAACTACTATTTAAAATGGATGATAGAAGGAAGGGTGGATAAAAATGATGGAGAGAGAGAGAGTTGATTTCTTTTAAATAAATTAAAGGGTCAGCTTTATACAGAAATGGCTTCCTGAAGGAAAATGACAACTTTGCATTGAGGTTGTGAGCCTAAATTTTTGTTTAAAAATTTCTCTAAAAAATAACTGCATAAAAAAGGAGACATCAAAGTGGGATTGAGACAAGTTGAGAAGAAGATGGCGGTCAGCTTTTTTGGGAAGATACTAAGATGGAAATGATAAACTGATATACATATGTGTAATTGTTTGGAGAAAACAGAGACTTAGAAACAGTCATGATAGATGAAAGATAAATAAATAGATAATAGATAGATAAATAGATAGATGATAGATAGATAGATAGATAGATAGATAGATAGATAGATAGATCGCTATTGGTTGAAGTTAGCAGAGAGACCATCTACAAATTAACAGGATTCCTCTAGGACAATGGTTGATGCCTTCTCTAATTTGATTTACACTAAAATAACCAGGACTAAGAATAAATATTATTCAACTAGGTTGAATGAAAGAAACACTAAAGTAAATTTGAACTCATGAATAAAGATACTTGGGTACTTGAACAAATCAAAGTCCTTGTAAGGTTATGACGTACCTTGTGTTTAATAAACTGCTGCTATATGAAATTAACATTGAAGCAAATGTGTCTTATGTAAGTATAAGAGGGTATAAGTGTAGCCTACGTCAGTTGCTACATCTTCCACAAAAATCTTTGTTTCTGGCAAACCTTCCCACTCAGGCAATGCAGAGAGCTTCAGCAAAGTTCTCACTCTTTACTTCTTCACAGAAGACCTAGAATCAGTATTGTGCCCTTGTTTTTCAAAGACTTATTTCCATGTGTAATAATATCATGCCCACCCTGAGACCACACAGGATCCACTACAGATTGAAAAACATCAAAGAAACCAGATAAAACAGTGGAAACTCTGATGTCCTGTCCCAAACCTGCTTTTTATAGGAAAACAGGTTAACACAGCAGAATAAGTATACCCACATCCTAGTATGTAGACAAAACCTCAGTAATTTAGCTTACGCCCCTGGAAGGTTTTCAGCCTTTGATGATATTGAACACAATTAATGAATTATACGGATTGCAAAAATATTACTATGAACTAAGCACAGGGTACAGTAGTAAGATTACTTCATAGGCATAATTTCATGAGAAACTCAGTTAAGAAATTACAAATAAAATTTCCACAGCAAATATTTTTGTTATATTGACAAATAACAATATACATAATTAAGAAGCATATGAAAGGCAGTAAATTAAATCCCCAAAAAAGTATATCAACTGTTTGGATGTGTGACCCTTAGAAAACATACAGAAAATTCTTTAAAAATATTCAAAATAATCCTTTCAAATCTATTTAGAAAGATAAAAGAGAGTAAGAATAGACATCTCAGCATTTTAAAAGCTGAAAGAAAATTTAACAAACATGCATACATCTTTAAAAGTAAGCATTAAACATGAAGTTCAAGAAATGGATGAAAAATTGTTAGTGCTAAAATTGTCCACACCAAACAGAAATGATATGAAATTATTCTTGTATGACTATTACAGAATGTATAACCAGAAATTGGTGTCAAGTGTGGACTAGCCAAACCACTCATTCAGCCAGATGAGACTAGGTAGAGCTCTCATGTGCAAACAATTTTCCTAGTTCCCTTGCAACTGCACCTCACACTGATACAGAGTGAACTGCTCTTCTCCAGTCAAGCAGCACATTGCAGCTGGGCCTCTCCAAGCAAGGAGGTTTTTGTTAGGGTCTATATCAATGTGGAAGGATAATGTGTATCTTGGAAGCAGTAATAAATTCCCAAATCCTCAGCCTCTACTCTGCTGATTTTGAGAGTGAAATCTGTCCCTGATCCACTGCCACTGAACCTGTCAGGGACTCCAGAGTTACGTTTGGACACCAAATAGATTAGGCTCTGTGGAGACAAGCCTGGCCTCTGTAGGAGCCAACTCAAATAGGTATTTCCATCACTATGTAAGAGACTCTGACTTGAC
>NW_026069000.1:0-1567 GCF_014885135.2 Alexandromys fortis
TGCCTTAAGAATATTAGCTATGTATAAACATATACAATATATATGGTTATCATTTTGTATTCCTGAAAATTGTATCCTTGTGTGGATGATTCAATTTGTCAGAAAATGTTTTCTTCACCAGAACACAGAGTCATTTTCGTTCTGGTGACAGAACCGGGAAACAAGAGAGGGGTAGCTACCCAGGGAAATTCTGCTAGCAGTCAACTGGCTATGGAGTCTGGTTCACAGGGTCCACAGAGAAAGACAAATGGGATCATTGCAATAAATGGACAGTGGAACTCAAAGAAATTGCTGCAGACATACCAGAGTTTAGTCTTTCAAGAAAGAAAAAGCCTTCATTGCATCTGCAATTTTATCTATAAATGTCAAACATATTTTTACAAAAATTAAAGAGTCTTTCAAGAACATGTGACTTTAAACTATTTACACCACACCTTCTGTATTAACATAATGTGATTTGGTATTGATGATACGAGGTAAAATTTTAATAAGTTTTTTGAAAATAAATCATATAATTTAAAGAATTGATTTGTGGGTGGTTGTAATTAATTATTAACACTTTGAATGTTTAAAAACTATTCTTAGTAATTAAGGAGAAACAAACTACTAAAACTGGTGTCATATCTATTGAACTATTCATCATCCACTAAGTTATTGTAATATCATATTTTATTAAATAGACTATATGCAGTAGAGCAAATGTTTAAATCTAAATCAAATATTTCTAACCACTATTTTAAATGAAACTAAAGTATTCAGCAAGATCCTAGTTTGCTGTGCTACTGGGTCTCATCAAGTTAATATTAATGTAAAATATTATTTTTTAAATTAGATAATGGGATTTCACATGAACATCTTCAGAAATTCTTGAATATTTATTTTTTGTACAGAAAGTATAGCCAGCAGATACCCATACCGTTAATGCAGTGCAGAGGATTTACCCATAAAATTTACATAATAATACTTTTGCAATGTGATACAAGTCATGGTGCTCTTAATGGTTCTTTCTATTATTGTTTTAAGGAAATTATTAGAGAGGAGGTCTTAAGAAAAAAGTATTCTGTATATTAGAGAAACATGGACTAACATGCAAGAAAATAACTATAATTTACTGACTCCCCTGTTTTTCAGCTCATGATTTCTTGCTTTATAGATAAACACCCATAATAAAATTGAGAAATACTAATATTTATGCAAGAAAGCAACTCAAATTTGATCTGTAAATTTTTAATTTTTCTTTTGGGATGTATATCTCAGTACTGTTTTTAGTCACTGGCATTAAAATTTATAAAATTTTCAATTGAAAAAAAAATATATATATATATTTGTAGTCAATTTCAACGTATTAATAATGAACTCTGAGTCACTAATACCTTGTCAGTGTCTAATAAGTAAAACAATCAGAGTCCTTGCACATGGTGTTATTTAACTTAGTCCCAGTCTAGATTTGAATTTGCTACTTCATTTTGCTTATGTTTTCCATCATTCCTGTCTGTTTCTTTCCTAAGTCTGAAAATCTACATGTCCAAATGCTATCTTGTTAATCTGTGCCTGTGCCTATGTCTGT
>NW_026069000.1:5683-6628 GCF_014885135.2 Alexandromys fortis
TTTTAGCATCTAGACAACTATTGGTACCTCTCTCAATGGTTTCTTTTTCTCTGATCCCATCCATCACAATATCTTTTGTACTGTATTTCTCAAGAATAAAATAGGATTGGAAAGAAATATAATGGATAATTTGTAAAAGGATTTGTGAACTTTGAAGGATCTTCTTAATTTACTGGGCATGACTCTCAAGTGTCTTTCCTTAGAAATGTAAAAAAACATTCTCTGTTGGGAGCAGTGAGACCCCAGATCCTGAATTTTTTGTAATCCCCTGATCTGAGTGCCTACAGCTGCTCTGAGCACAAGACCTTCAGGAGTTCCTGATGGCAGGAGAGTGGTTTCTGGTGGGTTTGGCTAGGGCGTGGCTATCTCTATAATCTTCCCTTGAACACAATAAAGGGGCATTCTTGGGAAATTCAAGGATGACCCATGTCGCTGTCTCTCTGTCTGTGTGTGTCTGTGTATTTTAACCTCCAGCCCCCTTGCCTGAAGCTCAGTAACTGGGTGCCAGCGCACCGAGCGCAGACACGGGGGCGCTGTGTGTGGCAATTCTCCAGGTGATTGATTATTGGTACCATTGTTTAACTAAAATAAAATTAGATCCTGAGAGAAGAAATGCTTGAAATATCTAGGTAGGACTTTCCCCCCCAAAATCATGAACTCTAATGTAGATTTCTATCTATGGGTTATTGCTTTTGAAGATTTTGTTTCCTGTAACTCTCTTGAAAGCCAATTTTTTTCCTTTTTTTTTTTTATTGAGAAAAGGAAAACAAAAAGTTTCCGCCTTCTCCCATTTCCCTCCCCCTCCTCCCACCCTTCTCCCCCTCCCCCCACTCCTCTCCTCCTTCCCCCACTCCTCTCCCCCTCTCTCTCCAATCCAAAGAGCAGTCAGGGTTCCCTGCCCTGTGGAAAGTCCAAGGTCCTCCCCCCTCCGTCCATGTCTAGGAA
>NW_026069001.1:0-1819 GCF_014885135.2 Alexandromys fortis
TTATTATGTATACAATATTCTGTTCACATGTAGGCCTGAAGGGCAGAAGAGGGCTCCAGACCTCATTACAGATAGATGGTTGTGAGCCACCATGCGGTTGCTGGGAATTGAACTCAGGACCTTTGGAAGAGCAGGCAGTGCTCTTAACCTCTGAGCCATCTCTCCAGCCCCCAGTAAGGGAACTTCTGTAGAAAGCCCCGTTCCTCCATCCTTCATTTAGCGATCATTCTAGTCTTTTCCTTATCCCTCTGTGGTTTTGACGTCAAAGAATTAAATTACTTAAGATAAATTGCTGACTGAAATTATTATATGGAAAATTCCAGAAGTAAAAAATTGACAAGTTAAAAATGACATGTTGTTCTGAGTATCCTGATGAATTTTCACATCGTCACAGACCATTCTGCGCATGTCAAGAATCGTTTTTTTTTTTGTGTGTGTGTGCAGCATATCCACACTGTATATATTACCCAGCATTAACAGTTAGTATCTATCTCGGTTATCAGATTAATTCTTGCAATAATGCAGTGGTGTGTTCGGATACCCCTCATTTTACCTCATAGCGGCCCGAAGGAAAAGAATAGGGCTGCTGATAGTTCGGATATGCCATAGAGTAATTTATTTAAACAAAAAGA
Organism: Alexandromys fortis; assembly: GCF_014885135.2. Taxonomy (NCBI): domain Eukaryota; kingdom Metazoa; phylum Chordata; class Mammalia; order Rodentia; family Cricetidae; genus Alexandromys; species Alexandromys fortis. The sequence goes on from NW_026069001.1 coordinate 633, forward strand.
TAAGTCCTCAGTTCAGTGTGTACGGGAGGAAAAAAATCAAACGTTGCAATTGCTAAGACAGTAAGACACGGAAAGAAGAGACCCATTCGCACACCCTTTGTCATTATCATTGTTATGATTGCTCAATGTTATTATTAGCTATTATTGTCAGTTCTTTACTGTACCTAATTAATAAAGCTTTACCACAGCCAGACATGCGTAGATCAAACATAGGTATAAAGCAGACCTCAGTACTATTTGTGTCTCGGGCAACCCTTGGAGGACTAGCTACCATATTGAGTGTTTCTGCCAGCGGCAAAGCCAGTTCTTAGGAAGGTGAATGGGATTACCATGATTGGCTTAGATCCTTCTAGGGAGGGGCTTTTTCCTCCCTTTCAGTCCCAAAGAAGCATGGCTGGTGGTGCCTACCATACTAGAGTACCAAGATTCTGTATCACTGACCCTGCTTGCCAGGCCAGCCTTGTCTACTGCCCTGTCTCCCTCTCATTCAGTTCATTAGCTGTACCAAAATTTCCTCATTTTTCAGATAGCTTTGTTTGGACTGTTAATTCACTTTCTTGTAGCTAAAACTCTTCTTACACTGAGCCTGCCATTCTGTCCCCAGTACATGTACCTCCCTCCTCCCCTAGCTCTGTCTCCTTAACCTAGTTAACATGTGGTGCATAGATTTGGGCTGCAGTTTAAAGGGATGGGAACAAAGAAAATTTGGCAGCATCCCGAGGCTGCAGGTATTTGAAATTTCTAACCCTGGCTTAGGTTGTCCTTGACTGTCCTCTCCCGGTTTGGACTGCATTTTTTTCTGTATATTTACAAAGCAACACTAACCACACATATTCTTGTCAGATCCCCCACCACTTAGATTATAAATTCCTTGAGGGTCATGAGCTTGTCTATCTTGTCCCCACATCTGTCCTTATCACCTAACACGGCCTGGCAGACAGGCGCTGAGGCTGAGTTAGGGAGAAGAGGCTTGCTAACATTTCATTCAGTTTAGAAGTTTGCTTTGGGGCTGGAGAGATGGCTCAGAGGTTAAGAGCATTGCCTGCTCTTCCAAAGGTCCTGAGTTCAATTCCCAGCAACCACATGGTGGCTCACAACCATCTGTAATGGGGTCTGGTGCCCTCTTCTGGCCTGTAGGCATACACACAGACAGAATATTGCATACATAATAAATAAATTAAAAAAAA
>NW_026069001.1:5769-6587 GCF_014885135.2 Alexandromys fortis
AAAAAAAAAAAAAAAAAAAAAAAAGAGGTTAAGCAGCTTTGCTCTAACAAGCAAAGAGCAAGCCAAGAGTTGAGTGCAGGCCTTCCAGGTCTCTGTTGGAACTCCCAGGTGGAAATCTGTGCTTTACGTCAAAGTGTTCCTCAGCTGAGCACCACCGCGGGGTGGAAACCACCTCATCTTATTAGTAGTCTGTATGCATTTTCATAACTGGGGTTCGGGGGTAGTATAGTTCATACATGGCCTGCTCCAAGAGAGCCTGTGGTCTCCATGAGGGTGGCCAGAGCTCTGAGTCCCTGCAACTATGTGTGGTGTTGGTGGCATCCACCGGGGAGCAGCTGGGTCATAGGCAGAGTCGGCACACTGGGCTCTGGAGTTGGACAACACAGCAAGATGTGCAGGCTCACCAAGCCTCCTCCGCTCAGTGCGCACGTCTGACAGAGGCCATCGCAGGGGTAAATGAGAAACCATAAACTATTTACTGCAGTGCCCATGGCCATCACTGGCATTCACACAGGCAAGCTCTAGGCGACAGGGAGCATCCCCGGCAACAAGTAAACTGGGCATTAGCTGATCCTACGTGTTTTGTGCTCCCCATGCCACCAGCTTAGTCTAAGTTTGATGGCCTTAATCTTGTATATGGGAATCTACAGAGTGCTTAAAACACCATCATACTGGATGACAGATTTTATTAACACGGGCACAGAAGAAAATTCCAGAAGGAAGTTTACTCATTAAAGATTTTTCATATTTTCATCTATACCTTTTGTGTGTATGTGTGTGGTTTTTCGAGACAGGGTTTCTCTGTGCAACAGCCATGG
>NW_026069002.1:0-1616 GCF_014885135.2 Alexandromys fortis
ACTTTACTAAGGGTCAGAATACAAACAGTCCCCAGGAACTGCCTCCCACAAAAGAATGGTTTGGAGGGACACACTGGTGAAACTTCTTTCTTGTACCAGCATGTTCCTTGCACATGTTAGGAAAATATATATAAAAGAACATTTCATAGTAAATTATGAACTAGGGCTGTAGCTCAACAGTCGAGTGTTTAACCATCGTGTGTAAGCCCTATGTGCAATCTTCAAAACAGCAAAAGTAAATAAAATATAATAAAGTAGTCTCAAAAATATTTTTATTTTTAAGTAGAAAGAAACAGAACTCATTTTTAGGGGAAAAAATACTTTCCTGGTTAGAAAACAGCAGTAAGTCAGACTTATTTTAAAAAGAGTCATCTGTGTTGGGAAAGAAATCATTTTCTAGTTCAGTGACTTAATACTGCACTTTAGAAGGATGCGCTCGCTCCTTGAGGGACAATTCAGTTTAAAAATACTCCTCATAAAAAGGTTCACCAGGAGATCAGAAAACCTTCATTTTTATAGCTACTTCTTAAAACGCCTCAAAACCATTTACATTTCAGTGTTGAATAGGAAAAAAGCCAAAAGTGGGTTCTGGATAAGACAGCACTTGATGGACAGGGGCATCTTTTTTTGAGAGTTCCTTCATCCCTGTAGGACATCCCTACACAGCTAAAGTGGTAAGACACAATGGAAGCGGAAGCTGTTTAACTCCCCACCCCCGAGTCACTGTCTAAGCAGAAGGCTGGCCTGCCCCCCACCCCAGACTCCCACTCTTCACCTTCCTAATCTTTCAACGGGAATGCCAATCCTCCTCCAGTTCTGTGCTTTTTAAAGTATAGGCTTCTGCACTTAACTGCACAGCTCCGCTAAACCTCCACAGGGAGTGTCACTGCATGTTGTTCAGTGTCTTTCTAAAGAGGGGCCCAGGAGACACCCGTTAACAGGGGATCAGAGATGGGCAATTCCAGCATCCCGCCGTATCCTGTAGCATCGTGACCCCAAATGGTGCCGCTTCGCAGGACCACTCCTACCCAACTCTGTTGACTCTGTGCCATGCCACTTTACTAAGGGTCAGAATACAAACAGTCCCCAGGAACTGCCTCCCACAAAAGAATGGTTTGGAGGGACACACTGGTGAAACTTCTTTCTTGTATTTGTACTAGAAAAGTCCATGTTGCTTCTGATGGTGAGATTGTTCCTTACAGACAGTGCAAAACTTGCGTCTAATCATATGCCCTCTTTAAACTGACTGATTCCAGGTGAAGCCAATTGTTGAGCTGTTTCTCTTTCACACTTTATATGTCTAAGCTCACTGGACCAGTTTATGGGTTAGTCAGCTTTCTGCTATTGTAACAAAACACCTGAGATGATCAGCTTAAAAAATTGAAAGGTTGAACCAGTCGGTGGTGGTGCATGCCTTTAATCTCAGCACTCAGAAGGCAGCAGTAGGTAGATCTCTGTGAGTTCGCAGCCTGTTCTATAGAATGAGTTCTAGGACAGGCTCCAAAGCTACAGAGAAACCCTATCTCAAAGAACAAAGAGAAAGAAAGGAAGAAAGAAAGAAAGAAAGAAAGAGAGAGAGAGAGAGAGAGAGAGAGAAAGAAAGAAAGAAAGAGAGA
>NW_026069002.1:3596-7527 GCF_014885135.2 Alexandromys fortis
GGTTCTCCTACAAGCTGTCCTGGCCCTGATGCTTATAAAGGAGACAAGGGATTAACTTCCCTGGCAAGGCTATTATGGTACTCAAAGTAATTTATAGAGACGCTACCCTCCTTACAACCTTATCCCATGCTTCTTCCTGGCCTAGCTTTGCACTCCTCCCATCCCTTCCCACAAGAACCCCTTTGCCTTAGCACTCAATGGCTTAACATCATTTTTTAAGATGTTGGCCAAATTTCTACATGTAACCAGCAGGTCTCAGAAAAGCTCTGTCATTTTAGCCCTGATGACAGTACTTCCTTCTAGAGGCAGCTTAACAGAGCAGATTTTAAACTTCCAGTTCAAAGGGCAATACTCGTGTGTGTGTGTGTGTGTGTGTGTGTGTGTGTGTGTGTGTACGTATGTGTGTCCGTACTCATGTATGGAGTTTTTACTTTAAATCATATTCACCCTTGCCTTTGTTGCAGAATATTCATTATTTTATTCACTCTGTGACCTTTATAGACGCCACTGTAATTTTTTGCTCTCTCTCCCTTATGCTTACTTTTTACACAGCTACAAGACAACTAAACGTAACAAAACAGCAATATATTCTATTCCATTATTTCTCTTTCCCTCCCTCATTTCCTTCCATTCCTTGTCCCTGCTTGCTACCTCCCAGTTGGGCGTCACTTCCATCAGTCTGCTGCTACCTCATCAACATCTGTATCAGTCACGTCCCCAGCCTTATGACACATCACCATAGTTGGATGAGGAAATACAAATGACCTGACCTACCCTGTAACCACCCCTGCCATGTCCTACTTGGCTAACTTGATAATCCTCTGGTCCAGGAATGTTCAATAAGCATACTAATTGATAAAGACAATCAATTGCTAAGCATTGATATCAGTCCTCCCAACTCCATACCCAATGATGTCCTCCCACTGCGCCCAACTCTGAGGCCCCATCCCACACCTCCCTCCATCATTTGACTGGTTCTATCTCTTCCTAAGATGCCACTACTTCAAACCTTTTAAATAGAGTAGATGAATGGGTGGGGTAGGGAACCAAGATACAAATCTAGATTGCCTTTAGTCAAGCCTAGTGCATTTTCTTGATGATTGAGGATTGATGTGTGAGGGTCCAGTCCACGGCAAGCATGCAGTCCTGGGGTGTATAAGAAAGCAAACTAAGCAAACAGTGAGGAGCAAGCAGCATTTACTCATGGCCTCTACTTTAGTTCCTACCTCAGCTTTCTTCAGTAGACTGTAATCTGAGACATATAAGCCAAATAAATCCTTTCCTCCCCAAACTGCCTTGGTCATGGTGTTTTATCACAGCAACAGAAGCCAAACTAAGATAACCTTCAACTCCTATTCTACATTTGAGCAAGCATAACTGATTCCCTTCTATTTTGAGTTTTTGGCTTTTGTAAGAATGGTGTCCTTGAAGTGTGTATCCGTTATCTTCCCAGCTCCTGCAAATAGCATAATATTCATTTCCTCTCCAGCAACCAACTCACCTCGTCTCCAAGTCCAACCATAGAGACCCTTGTTTGAAACCCAGCTCAAAGACGTGAATCTTTAACAGACTCCAGACCTCCATTCCATCCAAATTTGCTTTGCTAAAGTTGTTCTCAAAACAGAATAAATTGAGCATCATTGGTCATACTATGAACCTTTTTTTAATATCGTGAGGAGAAGTAAATCAATATTCTTAATCTTTTCAAAGCAATAAAAATAAAGCTTTAAAACCTCTGTTACTTATTCATTCAGCCAATTAATTCACAACTGTTTCTTAATTATTCTCATATGCCCAAGATTTATGAAGTTAAGTCCCTGAGCTCAGAATTTATTCAGCAGATGGGTTTGAGCCTCTAATCTACTACATCCTGGAGAAGTCAAAACCAATAGCATTCTTTATCCTCAAAGTACTTAGTTTCCCCTAACAGAAAAGCCACTGATGTTCTGAACATGAGGGCCATATACATATGTTTCCTATGGTTTTTGAGCATCTGCATGAGTAGGATTGTCAGGAGATTTGAAAAGACCAGAAATGATGTGGGAGTGTCATATATCAATCTGTTGATTTCATTGGTTAAGTAATAAAGAAACTGTTTGGCTGGCCCTCATAGGTTAAAACATAGGTGGGAGGAGTAAACAGAACAGAATGCTGGGAGGAAGAGGAAGTGAGCTCAGACTTGACAGCTCTGCTCTCTGGAGCAGAGACGCCAGGCTCCTCTCTCCCAGGCAGCTCCGACCCAGGATGGACGTAGGCTAGAATCTTCCCAGTAAGCGCACCTAGCGGTGCTACACAGATGATTAGAAATGGGCTAAATTAATATGTGAGAATTAGCCTAGAAGAGGCTAGATAGAAATGGGCCAAGCAGTGTTTAAATGAATACAGTTTGTGTGTTGTTATTTCGGGGCATAAGCTAGCAGGTGGCCGGGGTGCTGGGGACACAGCCCCGCCACTCTTATTACAACACAGAAACAAGAGAGACCAAGAGAGTTCTTAAGTAGCTGCCTGCACTAGTTAAGATACAAATAGGACCAAGAGATGGACAAGGTGATGTCAGGAACGAGAGGTCATACAAGCTAGGAATGGCGCTGCACTTTTCACTACACAAGATGCACTGAAATTCCTTTCCAGAGACTGGAGGAGAAACAGCTGGTGGAACACAAGGCCCTCAGATACAGAGTTTGTACATATTTGGTTTTTATTCCCAAAATTCAAGTGTTAAATGCAAAAACAAACAAACAAACAAAAACACTTTAACTGTGATTCTGGGAAGAGGGCCCCATGGCGAAAATCCATGTCATACAAGCAGGAAGCCCTGATTTCAGATCCCCAGAACCTACTGAAAAGCCAGTCATGGTACCACAAGTCTTAGTGCCACAGAGGCAGAAACAAAAGGATCCCTGGTGGTCACTGGTTAGTCAGGCTAGCCAATCAGTGAGCTCCAGAATCAAAAGAACAAGGGGGAGAGCAATGGAAGAAGGCACCCAGTTTTAACCTCCAGGCTGCAGATGTGCCTCCACACATACAGAGTAAATCTTCACTTGTTTAATTTTTTTCTTCTTCCCACGAACATTGGTTTTTCACCCCAACATTGTACTCCTAGGGTAAGGTGTGTGCACTGTAGCTTTCATATGCAGAGAATGCCTCTAGGTATTTGACCATCAAAAACTGATTTAAAGTTTCAGAAAAGCACATCTTGTTCTGAACTGGCTGTACCTCCCCCCCCCCCCCCCCCCCCCCCCCCCCCCGCCCCTCCCCCCCCCCCCCCCCCGCAATGACAAAGAACATCACACAGCTGGCACTGTTGCCAGAAAGCACATCTTGCCAAGCTTGTTCTCCTCCAACACGTTCTGGCCATTTTAACAACACTGAAAAGGAGAAAGAGAGAAGACGAGACACAAAGAAAGACAGTATCTAAGAGGGACTCAAGGCAAGCACGCCTCCTCAGGGGAAGCAGAGGTGCCTGGAATAATGAAACTCCCGGGACATTAAAGGAGTTCTGGTGTTTTAAAGGGGGTTTAGAACCCTAGGTTTTATGTGTAATGTTTAGGTGTCTATTTCCATTTCTGCTATGAATTTGTATATAAATACCTATGTATATATGCATACTGCTTTCCTTTTTTTTAAATTTTTCCAAACAGGCAAAAATGTGTTTTTTCCACAACATAATAGTACCATATCAGTGTAAAAATATTTTAAAATTTTTCAGAGTCTAGAAGCTAGGGAGACACCTTGTAAGCATAGGACCACAGTTCAATTCCCAGAACCCACATAGACCAGCCAGATGTAATGGGAAACACTCATAATCCCAGAGGTGGGGAGGTGGAGACAGGCAAATCTCAGGTTTGCTGGGATAAATGCTATTTACTTCTTTCTTTTGTTTTTGGGGGCTTTTTGTCTTTGTTTGTTTTTTTTTTTTTTTTTTTTTTTT
>NW_026069003.1:0-1826 GCF_014885135.2 Alexandromys fortis
GTAGCTTTATAAGATGTTCAGAGACTTGGCTAAACAGTTAAAGTGGAGATTTAGGAGAAAATATTTAGTTCAGATGGAAAGAATAGATAGAAAAACAATATGCTACTATTCCTATCTCTTGCACCAATTCCCTCATTCTCTTAACCTGACAAAAATGTATAAAACCTTAGTTACAATAGAACATTGGCCTTTCTGATTTTATCCTTGCAACCTATAGTTATGTTGTTTTTATTCTAAACTTAGTAAGTGTTCCTAAGTTAGTTTGTATTTCTAGTTGTTTAGGAGAAGAATTATCAACATATTCTGAATCTAAACTTTTATTTTTCCATAAATGGGTGACAATTTTATTTGTTCTTAAAGTAGGCCACATTAATCCATCTATTTCCATGAATAAGAAATAGGGAACCATGGGACTTGTTGATACTTGACTTATATAGTATCCAGAAACATCCAGATTTGATTGCCATCATCATAAGTTAATGCAATAATATGTTACAGTATTTTTGGAGCCTATTAAGAATGGACAATAGGGCTCTCTAGGGGCCCAATAAGGGAATGCTATACACTTCTGGTTCCAGCCCATAAACTGAATGATGCTTTCTATTCTTTCCTGCTTTGAAATATGATTTTATGCCATGTAACATTTGCAATTGCTAACTGATCTCTTTCTTTGGCAATCATATAGTTGATATAAATTATGCTTTTGGTTGAAATTTTTGTGATCACTTCTTGGAATTTCGTTATACAAAGAAAAAAATGATCTGAGGGAGTTTGCAATTATGTAAGAGATATTTTAGTCTGGTATTATATGAAAATTGGCATAAAGGATTAGGTTAATAAAAACAGACACCAATGGGGCAAGTGCAATGAGGTGCACTCCAAGTTCATCCTCCATCCCATAGTTGTATAGAGCCTACATGTAGACAAAAGTCAGTTGTTCTATCAGCAGCTGCATCAGGTCACAGTGATGAAAATATCTTCTCTTTCGTTGTGCCCTGCACGCCACCTAGTATCTGTCAGGAATGCTAACGGATCTTAGGATTTAAGTTATTATGGTTTATGTGATTGAAAACTTAATGTTAACATTGGTTTCAAATTTGCTTATAAAAGATCATTTTGCCTCTTAGATTACAGTCACTTTGTTGTTGGTTGTAAAGAGGCAGAATCTGAGGTTCTCTAATGCAATATTTGGTCTTTGTCTATGATCATTTTGATGAGATTATTAAAATGGGAAGAATATAATGTTTTGTTATTTAAAGTAATCTTTTTTTCAGTAATATGCATTTTCAACTTGGATTGCTATAGGAAATTATAGTAGTCTAATATTCTAGAAAGAAACACAGTATTCCGTTGGTCACAAATGTTAATGCTTGTCTCCAGTTCTTAAAATTACAAACCTCATGGTATTTTCTATCTATTTCTCTTATTTCATGCCATGAAATTTTGAACACAGAGTTAAATAATGTTATTTTCTTGAATGTCATATTATTTCTCTCAAGGAAGTTAGGAGTGCGAGGGGTGCGCCCACCCATTGAGACGGTGGGGCTGATCTAATGGGAGTTCACTAAGGCCAGCTCAACTGGAACTGAAAAAGGATGGTATCAAACTGGACTCTCTGAACGTGGAGGACAATGAGGGCTGACTGAGAAGCCAAGGACAATGGCACTGGGTTTTAATACTACTGCATGTACTGGCTTTGAGGGAGCCTAGTCTGTTTAGATGCACACCTTCCTGGACCTGAAAGGAGGGGGGAAGACCTTGGACTTTCCACAGGGCAGGGAACCCTGACTGCTCTTTGGACTCGAGAGGGAGGGGGAGGGGAGGAG
>NW_026069003.1:3245-4514 GCF_014885135.2 Alexandromys fortis
TATTTTCTAGAATCATTTACACTAGAGCTCTACAGGAAAATCACATTTTAACCAATAGATGCACTATCTAAGAATTAAGGCCAACATACAAGGCAAATGCTAGCAAACTGATGATTTGTGTTGCCTTCTAAAACTTACAATATCAGGAATATGAACTGCTGTCTGTAACAGACTTTAGTATCTAAGCAGGTACATGGACCACATGGCATAAAGGTGATAGAATAGAAGCAGCACCCTTGAATAAAAATGTAGTGATGTTTCACTGAACCACAGGATTTCTTTGTGAGGTTCTGAGAGTACCTCTCAATCATAATAAAACTTATTTTTATATAATTTCATTGTATGTATATACTCTAACTCACATAATTAAGTAATTTTGTATTAAGTGAATTTATAAGTTCTATATGCTTAATTTATCCCCTATAAAATATAACTAGCAGAATATATACACATGGAAACTGAAAAGCAAACACAAATAAAATCAATTTTATAGGCAGATTGTTCGACTTGATCAATTTTTGTTGAATAGAAACCTCAATGACATCATGATTTGAATTAGCACTTAAGTAAAATCACTGATTAGTGCATCACACCACTTTAAGGTTGATTATGAATATCTAAACTTGCATGTTCAATGGCTAAATACCAAGAAATATTATATTTACTTCGATTTATATCTGAAAGCTGATACAATCTCAATGAATGAACCATAAGCAGTAAGGCAGGCGTGGAAGGGTTGTGGGAAGGAACTAGGAGTAGTAGAGGGGAGGGGAAACCATAATCAGGATTTGTGAGTGAGAAAACTATTTCTATTTTTAGTAAAAAAGAAAAGACAGAAGAATCTAAAGGTTTGTGTGTATCTCTGAGGTACAAAAGGAAACTGTTCCTATTGTAGTAGACAGGACAGCTTCATTTCTTTTTCAGAAGCTGACATGCTTGATCTGAGGTAATAAAAAATGTATTTACACCATTGTATGCTTTCCATTATGATAGAACTCTTTCTGTTTGAAAGCACTGGGCATCAGCGATTTCAACTCAAGTCTAGAAGCTGTACTCTTCAAAACCATCTTTGTTATTCTATTGGAAAGGGTATATTCCTAGTTGTCTGCTTTTTATGTAATACTTACACATGGTCTCTGAGTTTTACTCTGAGAAATGATTTTTTTTATACCAAGCCATTTATATCTTTCAGACAGCACTGAAGACACACACACTCACACACATTCACACACACACACACACACACACACACACACACACACACACACA
>NW_026069003.1:8082-8765 GCF_014885135.2 Alexandromys fortis
ATATATGTAAGTATGTAATATATATTTATTATATATATCAGATATATTAGATATTATTTGAATAATTTTGAAGATTAATTGAACCTAAAAATACCTAAATTTACTTTTATAAAACTGTTTTGAGTGATGGCCATTCCTAAATACTACAGATTTAATTTTTTAATCTATTATTGTTTAAAATCCTGTTGTGGAATACAATATTTGTTTAACTATGTAAAGTTTTGTTGAATTTGTATATTCTGGCTTTGTCTAACTATGTAAAGATGTGTTGCATTTGTTTTACCTTGCCTTCCCAAGGCTCCTTATTGGTCTAATAAAAAGGTGAATGGCCAATAGCTCAGAAGAGGAGGGATAGATGGGTCTTGTGGGAGAGGTAAAAGGGGAACCTGTGGCCAGCTAGCTGGAGACCAGAAGCATAAAGGCAGGATAGACAGTATGTAGATTAGGTAAAGGAGCCTCAGCACACACACAAATAAATAGAAACAGGTTAATTTAAGTTAACAAAAAAGTTAGCTAGAAGCAAGCATAAAACAATGACTGAGCATTCATAATTAATAATGTTTCTATGTCCTTATATGGGGGCTGGAGGTTCAAGAAAAATTGCTGCAATTATTGGCCAAAATGGAGCATGTATTTCTATATAAGGACTGAGAAATCTAGGGGGAAAAATAAGTGAAAAAGAA
>NW_026069004.1:0-3028 GCF_014885135.2 Alexandromys fortis
GTAGAGCATCAGGCTTTTCCAGGCACCCGCCCCTCCCCACCTACCCACACTTCCTTACCCTGCTCCCTCCAACTGCTTGCGCTGTTGTGCTAAAGCACAGGTTCTCAAACTGTGGGTTGCGACCCCTATTTTAGGTCCAATGACCTTTTCAAAAGGGTCACCTAAACCATGGGAAAACATATTTACGTTATAATTCATAGCAGTAACAAAATTACAGTTATGAAGTAGCAACAAAAATAATTTTATGGCCGTGGGAATCATCACAACATGAGGAGCTGTATTAGAGGGTCGCAGCATTGGGAAGGTTGAGAACCACTGCTCTAAAGGCTGCTTGTCTCTAAATTCTCTGCCTTTGCTTGCCCTTACAGCACTCAGGGCTGCCCAGGAATCTGGTGTTTCCGATTGTTCTCACAGTAGAAAGCCCCAGGAGAGCTAAGACTGAATCTCCTTAGGACCACAATTCCCAGACCCTTGTCAGGCAACGTGAGGCAGAAGAAAGGGGTTGCTGGGGCCAGGATTTGCCAATTCTAACATAGATTAAAAAAATCTGACCTGACATAAGGCGCTCTACTGGGTTGAAGACTTGCTCACCAGAATTCTATCTGAACTGGAAGAGGAATTGTCATATGGGAGCATCGTGTCAGAATTATGTACCCTGTTTTTTGTTCTCACACTAGCCCAGGCTGGACTAGATTCTCACTATATAACCCAGGCTGGCATCGAACACGCCTGCCTCAGCCTCCCTAGCGCCGAGACCACAGGCATAACCCACTACACCCTCATGCCCCACGCATTATTCCTGGAGAGCGCGTGTGCACCTCCTCCTCACCCAGGGCATGCGCACCAGCGTATTTCACCCATCCCGGACGTGCAAATGCAGGCGTTTTCTAAATCACCACGCAGGTCCGACGCTGCGTCCGCACAAGCGCACATGCGCTCGCCCCGCCCCCTCCCTGCCTGGACGTGCCTGGCTACACGCAGCTAGCCTAGGTACTGCGTGTGCTCGCGACCTCCCTGCGCGTAGCCTCGCTCTTCCGATGCGTGCGCGTGCCCGAAGCTCCACCCAGCCTGGGGGTGGGGCCGCGCTCCCCAGATCTCCAGCCGAGTGACTCAGCATCTTTGGCTGCGGCATCTTCCTAACTGCTCGTCGACCTGGCTTTCCCTCCTCCTGCGGGCGCATTCCTCTTGGCCCTCTTGGCGAGTAGCAGCCTACAATTCCACAGTCACCCTTGTCAAGCAGGCTCTGATCAAGGCGTGATCTGGCCAGATACCCTTGCCTCAGCTTCCCCATCTTTAGTACGTGGCTCTTTACTTCCCTCAAAGGCTGGGAAGTGCCAAATTCACAAAACTCCAGGGTTTTACCAGGGCTGCGTTGGCGAGAATTTCGACCCTTCCTGGACTTTCTAAACCTGTCTCTGCTGTCAAGTCCTCTTATGATCCGGTGCACGGACTAGGGCATCTTGCTGAAGGCCCTTGAGGACCGGTGTGAGCAGGCTCTCATGCACTTTCTCGGCCAGGTTTTCTACAGGTTGTGCTTTGTCCCTGTCGTGTAGGCATAATCCCAAGAATATTCTCTGGCCCAGGACCCTGTCGCTCCTGATTGGTCTTTACTCTGTGGTTTGCAGTACTTGGTATAAAATGCCCTGGCTGTTATGGTGGGAATAGAAAACAGGGTTTACCTTCTAAAAATTTATATATATGGTAAGTATTTTTGGATCCCCAGAACAAAATATATTTGTTTAATTTTTTGGGACAGGTCCTCATGTAGCCCTGGCTGTCCTGGAATTTGCAATGTAGACCAGACATTACTGAACTCTTAAAGAGTGCTGGGATTAAAGGCTGCACCACCACGTGCAGTTCCTATCAGATCTTCTTTAAAGGCTTAAGCGTGTGATGGGGAGAGAGGTGAACCACCGCTGAGATCTTTGGAGAAGCTTGTAATTGTACCCACATATGATAGTGCACACCTACAACTCCAGCGTTTTAGAAGCTCAGGCTCCATCTTTTATTGGTTTTTCAAGACAGGCTTACACCATGTCCGTCCTGGAACTCCTCTGTGGACCAGGCTGGTCTTGAACTCAGAGATCCGACTGCCATCTGCCCCTTGAGTGCTGCGATCAGAAGCAAATGTGCCACTACTGCCACCAGGCCAGACATCTCTTTAAAAAAGGGTTGTAAGAGACAACTCCAAGAGCAAGGGGAGCCCTGTCTCTAGAGGTTTCCCTTTAAACGGAAGAGCAGAGGAGATGGCTCAGCAGGTTAGTCAGTTGGTCCTGAGTCCATTCATCTCTGAGTATTCCTTGGAACAGGAGAAGTAAGGGCAGGAGGAAAGCCTCCGCAGCTCTCATCAAAAGCACCTCCTACAGAAGGGAGTCTTTGGGCACTGCTGGGCCAGAGTCTGAGGACCCCTGGGGCAGCAGCAGCTGAGGATGGTATCTTTGTTAGTTGAGGTTCAGGATGGGAGTGATTTTTGTTGTTGCTCTCTCTCTCTCTCTCTCTCTCTCTCTCTCTCTCTCTCTCTCTCTCTCTCGGTGTGTGTGTGTGTGTGTGTGTGTGTGTGTGTTTGCGCGCGCATTTACAAATGCATGTGGAGGCCAGAGGACAACCTTGAGTGACAATTCATTAGGACTGCTGTCCACCGTTTTTATTTGTTTATTTATTTTGGATTTTCGAGACATGGTTTCTCTGTGTAGCCCTGACTTGTCTTGGCACTCACTCTGTAGACCAGGCTGACCTCAAACTCACAGAGATCCACCTGCCTCTGCCTCCAGAGTGCTGGGATTAAAGGTGTGCACCATCACAGCCCGGCTCATTTTTTTTATTTTTAATTACACTTATTTATTCAAAGAGGTTATGCCATGGTGTGCCTGTGGTCAAAGAACAATTTATGGGGGTTCTTTTCTGTTATGTGAATTCCAGGGATCAAACTTAGCTTGTCAGCTTTGGCAGGAAGTGCCTTTGGCTGATGAGCTATCTTGCCAGCCCCTATCCTACCCCCCCCCTTTTTTTTCAAAACAGGGTCATAACT
>NW_026069004.1:5799-8293 GCF_014885135.2 Alexandromys fortis
CCTCCCCCCCCCCCCAAGCTTATTTACACTAGAAAATAGGTAAAGGTACTTCTGGGTCAGTATCTTGCATGTAACTGCACCATACACGGACCCCTTTTTTCGTGTTCTCTCTCTCTCTCTCTCTCTCTCTCTCTCTCTCTCTCTCTCTCTCTCTCTCTCTCTCCTCTCTCTAGAGCAGAGTCTAACTCTATAGCCCTGGCTGGCCTGACCTAGGACTCATAGAGGTCCCCTCACCTCTGCCTTCCTAGTTCTGGGATTAAAGATATGTTACAAGGGCAGTGGTGACGCATGCCTTTAATCCCAGCCCTTGAGAGGCAAAGGCAGGTGGATCTCTGAGTTCAAGGCCAGCCTGGTCTATAGAACGAGTTCTAGGGGTTATATCACACCATATGTAACTGACCTCCTCTTCTATCAGTGTTTATGGGTGTCGGGGAGGCAGCTAAATTTACCTCATACTCCATTGTGGCCTCAGTGTGTATCCCTGGGATAGCCTTCCACAGGATGGAAGACGTTACCAAGTCTGGGGTACAAGGGTGATCCTATGGGTGTGTGCCTGTTTGTATGGGTTGGGCATGCTATGAGCGTGATCATCTATCTGATCAGCTGTGATTGTTCTGGGTTTGTGCCAGAAAGCAACAGCTCCCACGTGTGGCTGGCCAAAGTCTGCTTGCCGTGGCCAAGAACCGTTTTCAGACTAGAAAATGACACGGGCATTCATCGTAAAGGCCTGGCAGTCACCTGGGTGCAGGGCTTCCTGGGAGGAGGAAGGCTAGGAATCCCTGGTGGGAGTCTGGATTTCAGAATGTCCCCTAGAGAGCATTCCTAGTCGGCTGCTGTGTGTGGCAGAGTGGACCCAGGTGCTCTGACGATCTTGTGTATGCTCAGGTGCACTGGGTGGCCCCTGTGGGGTTATCTCCAGCGCTCTTGCAGAACGACACTCCCTTACCATTTCCTGTCAGATTGGCTGACTCAGGATGACCAGGTATTTTTAGTTCAACATGTGCTGCTTCGTCTGGTGGATCATGCCTGTAATCCTAGCACCTAGGAGGCTGAAGTAGGAGGATTGTCAGTCCCTGGCCAGCCTGGGCTACTTGAGGAGACCCTTTCTCCAAAAAAGCCCAATGAACAAGCAACCACTGCTAACCAAGGGCAGTCCCAGTGAGGAATTCTACTTCCCGTGGCTGCTCCTCTCAAAAGTAAACAGTATAGGCAGGCACAGTGGTTCATGCCCATGATCCCAGTGGTGGGGAGGCAGGAGAGTCACAAGGTCAGCACCAGCCTAGGCTGGGTAGTGAGCCCCACAAACCAATCAACCCAAAAGAAAAGCTGAGAGACCAATCAATGTCTGTCAGTCTGTCTCTCTTGATTTTGGAAGTTGAATTCAGAGTCTGGTATGTGACAGGCAAGCGCTTGAAGGGAGAAACGCTAACTGTCGGAAGCACTGAATATAGCAGTTAGGCTTGACCCAGTTATCAGAATATCACTGTGTGCTCATAAATGTGTGTCATCTGTCAGTTGAAAATTTACAATCAGCTGGGCGGTGGTGGCACACACCTTTAACCCCAGCACTTGGGAGGCAGAGACAGGCGGTTCTCCGTGAGTTCGAGGCCAGCCTGGTCTACAGAGTGAGTTCTAGGACAGGCTCCAAAGCTACAGAGAAACCCTGTCTGAACCCAAAGAGGAACACGTCAAAAAACGATTAAAAACTACCATTGTTCATCTGGATTGTCAGTAGCTGTCGCTGCCCTGTCCTGAGCTGCTGTTTATTACATAGTAGGAAGTTATGGGATGGTGTGTGGTGGCCCACGCCTGCCATCCTAGAGCCCTGGGGGCTGATGCAGGAGGATGATGATTCTGAGGCCAGCCTGGGTTTCAGTGTTGATGCTATTTCCGAGCAGAAAACAATACAAAACAAAAATGTCATGTGTTCTAAAGCCCCACGTACGTGAATATTATATTAAAAGGGTGTCTTTCTCATAATTTGTTTGTGTGGAGGGGAGTCCATTGTTTTAGTAAACCTTGATTGAAGTGAGAAGCAGGGGCTGGAGATACATATTATAAAGCTATTAAAAATTATTTCTTGCCAGGCAGTGGTGGCTCACGTCTTTAATCCCAGCACTCGGAGGCAGACGCTGGTGGGTCTCTGTGAGTTCTAGACCAGCCTGGTCTACAGAGTGAGTTCCAGGATAGCTAGGACTATTACACGGAGAAACCCTGTCTTGAAAAACAAAACAAAACAAAAATAAGTTCTTATACTTACATGTGTTCATTTGTATGCGAGCATACATGTGGAGGTCAGAGTACAACTCATGGGACTCAGTTATCTCACGCGCCCTGTGGTCCTGGGGAATGAACTCAAGGGATCAGGCTTGGGGGCAAGCGTTCCCCGCCATAGAGCTGTCTCACTGGCTTGAGATGAATTCATTTATACCTTTGCTTCTGAGCTCACCGTGATGGGACCATGATGTCACTTGGGGATCTTGTCTTTGACCAG
>NW_026069005.1:0-514 GCF_014885135.2 Alexandromys fortis
TAGCTCAGTGGCTCTTCCCTGGGATGCTCTTCCAAAGGTCCCAAGTTCAATTTTGAGCACATACATGGTGGCAGGAAGATGAGTCTAACCTGGTCTACAAAGTGAATTCCAGAACAACCAGAGCTGCACAAATAAACCCTGTATTCAAAGCAAAAAAAAAAAAAAAAAAAAAAAAAAAAAATTTGAAAGAGATTCAGTTTTGTTAAAAATAACTGGATCGAGAGTCAAGGCATTTATTTCCTTCCTCTAAAGACTGCCTTAGACTGTCTGTTTTTCTAAACGTCAATTTCTTGATAAACAGCTGTGGGAGCTGAGAAAGCTTTGCGACAGTATGATGGACTGCTGTTATCAATCTGTGCTTGCCAAAAAACCAGAGCCTCCTTGAACTCATGTGTCTCACAAGCACATTCAATATTAATTTACTATGCTTCCACTGTGCGACCAAAATATCTGCTCTTTCTTTGTTTTTTTTTTTTCTTTTTTTTTTTTTTTGCACTAGGAGGTTTCAGAATCC
>NW_026069005.1:4505-7069 GCF_014885135.2 Alexandromys fortis
CCTCCCACATCAATCATCAATCAATAAAAAAATGCCCCACAGGCTTTCTGAAATCAACTACCAATAAACTGGTTCTTTATATCATTTATTTTTCCTATAAACATTGTATCCATGCACAACAAAAGACATATTCACATTAAGATTAAGCATTTATGGGGTATTTTTTATTCTTTTTGGTGCATCTATTTCTTCTTCCTACAAACTGTAAAAGGCAAGGCAGACTAGGTGTGTTCCTTGCTTGATCTTTTTCACTGATCTGTTCTCTTGTCTTCTTGAGCTCAATGACCAAGAGCTTGATTAAATATCTTTACTCCTATCCCACTCAGTATTTTTCCCTTTGATAGATCTACTCTGAACACTTTTGATTTTCATGAGCAAATCACCATAGACTGTAAGAAAGAACTAAATAGCATGCCCTCAAAGAACATCTCCATAGACTTTTACTGCACCAGTTGTGATTCCTATACCCTTGCACACACTCCTCTTATATCAAAGAAATAAATATAGCAGCCAAATCCCCAAAGTGCTTTAGCTCTCAGAAAGCAAACAAAAAGGGGAATCTTAAGCATGGATGATTTCTGAGGTCCTAGAGATTAAGGAGATCTGAGAGTGTACTTCTACTATGAACAGTCCCAGGTCAATGGAAGGGAGAACATAATTCATGATATGCGGTCTCTCACAGAGAAAACCCTAAGTAGGACATGAGGGATTTTTAATTAAGGATACAGGTAGAAATATTAATCATTATTTCTCTTAGAACCAAAGTAGAAGGAAATGAAGCTTGATAAGATAAGGAATACACTTACCATTCATTACTTTAAAGTCAATTTTGTTGGATAATTGGATTTGAGATTTGTGAATAATGTTAGCCCTTTATACCATGCCCACAAATTTTTACACCTGGTCTTTACATTTTATTAGAGGAAAAACTTTTCTTTTTAAAATCCTCATGTAATTCTTTAGCTCAATATAAAATAAAGATCTCATGAAATCATACAAAAACAATTAATATCTGTCTGTGTTCATTGGTTTTCAAGCCATTCTTTCTAATCTAGTTTTCTAGTTTTTATATTCCTCCTCACTTACTGCATGACTTATAATAGCTAAAGAACCCACTGGCTGCTTTCAGAACTTCTCTTGCTAGATTAATAAGTAACACAGTGACAAAAAGCATTTCTAAACTGCCTCATTCCTTGCTTGATATTAGAAAATGAAATATGAGTGGCTCATCAATGAGTGGAGTACCTTAACATGGGAAGATTAAGCTAGGTATGCTTCAAGCACCCTTAAAACACAGCTTTATATATGCTTCTGCGGTACCTTGATTAAATAATCTTTCCTTCTTTTCAGCTCACTGAAGTCTAAGAGCCAATTATCCTAAACACATATTCAACTCAATCAGATCCCTAAAAGAAAAATATTTGACACGATAGCTTCCCTTTCTGTTCCCCCCATCCTAAGTGCTTGCATTTGCAGTCTCTAAAACTCATAAACAAAAATGGCTGTCACATAGGCCCAATCCTTTTTCCCATTATAATTTGAATAACAAAAAGAAATACATAGCAGGAGCTGGAGAGATGGCTCAGCAGTTAAAAGTTTATGCTTCTCTTTCAGAGGACCCTGGTTTAGCTCCCTCAATCACAAGGCACTCATAAGTATAACTCCATGTCCAAAGGATCTGGGTCCCATGGAACCACATGTGTATAGTGCACAGCAAAACACCCATAGACATAAAACTAAGACATTTTTTAAAAAAGAAATTTATACCAGTATATTCTATTTAGGACTTTCTAGGTGAAAACCTGCAATTTCTACCTCTTCCACTCAAAGTTAAGAGCAAACATTTCATATAATTTTGCTTTCAATGTGATAAAAGATTATGATCCCAGCATAGGAAAGAATTTGGTTATAAAATTGAATGAAATATGTCTCAAACATCACACTGAAAGAACTTCCCTGGCTATTGAAACTCCAATCTCAATAAAGATTCATATCACCCAGTGATGGTCTATATTGCTTGTCAGATTGGCAGGATCTAGAAACACCTTAGAGGTAAAACTCAATGAGGTATTTTCCAGGTTAGATTAGTTGAAGTTGTGAGGACTCACCATTCCAAACGTTTAAGATTATATTAAAAATTAAAAGTTAGCTGATCGTAGGAATTCATCTTTCTGCATTCTGACTAGGTGTCAAGAAGAGCCTCAGCTCCCATGACTGCATCTTCTCCATCATGACGGGATGCATCCCCTGTAATGCAGGTTAGAATAAGAGGATCTTTATGCAGTTTGATAGCCATTTGGGCAAGAAACTGCTCTTGCCTGAACTATTGCATAAACTGGACACAGAGAACCCACAGAGAGAGAACTACTGAACTTGCCAAAAGGTGAGATGGTCTTTCGGGGTTCCTGACTCATGAAAGAGTCTGCAAGACATTCTGCAGGACACAGCAGATAATGACTGAACTGTCTTTGAAATTTCCTGCTTGATGAAAATGTCTGCTGGATACTATGGGCCTGTAGGCTGAAGATGGATGCCCCAACAGTACAGAGGAACTTTGGGTGACT
>NW_026069006.1:0-1369 GCF_014885135.2 Alexandromys fortis
AAAAAAAAAAAAAAAAAAAAAAAAAAAGTTACTCCAACCCCCACCCCACCACCCCACCACACTCCCACCTCCTCCCCCACCAATGGCCATGCTCAGTCCCCTTAAGGAGTGTATTAGCAAGGTTCTTCTGGCTAGGGATCATCTCAGGAAGATTTTCAGCTCACTCCTCTAATCCCAGGCAGATTCTTCTGCTTTGTGCCAGCAAATGAAGGTTGTCACCCAAGACTCTTTTGAGAAAGAGATTCTTTGGGGAAGGAGAAATTCAGGAGAATGGCTTCCTCTGCCAGTTTGAAATTAATGGCAGCTTTCAACTGAAGGGATGGAGAGGCTTATTTGGGGCTTAGAAACAGAGTTTTCCCAGAGAGAAGGGGGATTGGTTAGTTTATCTCTGCTCAGGGATTGGTCAGTTTATCTGGTCAGGGGCAGAGAAGGCTCTGACTTCATGGCCAAACTGTATTTCTTTCACAGTTTTTTTTTTTTACTCTATTCTTAGGACCAGGGCATATTTCTTTCACTGGCTCTGATTCTACGGATAAAATGTGTTTCTTTGACACTAATTTCAGAGCCAGGGCACATGTCTTTAGTCCTGGATTCAGGGATAAAGATGTTTCTCTCCCTGGCCTAGGACTCAAATACCAGGTATTCAGTGATTGCTTTGTTTTCTGCTTTAGTTGTCCTATAACAAGAATTAATTTTGTTAGGACTTTTGCATTTATTTGCTAAGCATGATTTTAGAACCTGCCAAAAAATATCAAATTAAAGTTAAGGGGTAATTCAGCTTTAAAATGTTCTCTAGGAAAAATGAGTAGGTAGTCCATAAGAAATGGTTTACTCTCTGTCCATATAAAATGAATTTCCAGGATTGAAACAAATGAAAAAAAAAACTATGGGAAAATCTTAACTAAAATGTTATATCTCTTCACATACGATTCTCCTAAAAATGATTTAATTATGTTACTCCAAGGTTTGGATCAGCTTTTGGAAATACAGTGATTAGTGGATATCAATTCATAGGAGATCCATTACTGTAAAAAGTGCATCTATAAGCAGAATGGCCATGATTAAAGAAGTGGTGCGTTCTTAATCCCTTTCATTTAATATCTTCCTCTTGTGTAGTTGGTTACAGAAAGACAGAAAGAAGAACAGGAATTGATTTTAAAAAGCGGCAGGAGCAGTGGACTGAGCTCCCAAGGTCCCAATGAGGAGCAGATGGAGGGAGAACACGAGCAAGGATGTCAGGACCACGAGGGGTGCACCCACCCACTGAGACAGTGGGGCTGATCTATTGGGAGCTCACCAAGGCCAGCTGGACTGTGACTGAAAAAGCATGGGATAAAACCGGACTCTCTGATCATGGCGAACAATGAGG
>NW_026069006.1:5252-7122 GCF_014885135.2 Alexandromys fortis
AGTTCCTGATAGAACATCCCCATTGTCTCAGTGTGTGGGTGCACCCCTCGCGGTCCTGAGTTCCTTGCTTGTGCTCTCTCTCCTTCTGCTCCTGATTAGTATATTTCTTTTTGGCATATTTCTCTAGAGCCTCCCACCAGCAGGAGGAGAGCTCAGGTCACAGAATGTTAGACCTCCTTCTGCATTCTTCTTCCCGAGGCTGCACTTAGCCTCACTCATTCGCATGCCTGGTCTAGTCTATTTTCTTTAAATAAATATCATTTAACTATACAGTTATTGAAAAATGTTCCCTGTAAAGATACCATTATAGCAAAGATATTCTTATCACTGTAGAGTGTGCAATGGCTCTACTGGATAGGCTGGGTCTTTAATTGCTCTCAAAAGCCTCCTTTGTATTCTATCCTCCTGTGTTGAAAGGGTGAGGTCGTGAAGTCAGTGTTGCATTTTAATCATGGGATTAAGGTCTCTATACTGAAAAACATGACAGATATGGTCTCTCCTCTTGCCATGCGAGAACATAAGAAGACAGGTGCTCCCAAACTGGAGAGTTTGTCCTCACTACATGCCAAGTCTACTGCTGCCTCTATTTGGAAATCCCAGCACCCAGAAATACATGAATACTTGTTTGCCAAACACTTCATCAATGGTCTTAGCCTTCAGCATCTAGGGCACACAACTATCCTTTTCATATTGACCACTGACTCTGCATCTGACCGCACTGGCAGTCAGGAGTTAGTGGGCCAGAAGAGCACCACATCCCGCATTGCTGCCACCTGAACCCCGTTTGTGTTTCTCCATCCTCCCCCTAGCACTGAAGCCAGGCCTCTGCGTCCCAGAGCTAATCAAAAGCGGTAAACACTCAGACTTTGTGTTTATCTACTCACTCTTTACTTAACCATAAATGCTGGGGAATATTATTTCTGACTACTCTTTTGACTTTTTCCTCAACATTTCCATTTCTCTTCTGTTAAATCACTTGTATACACAGGGGATCATGAGAATGATGGAAAACTGAATTAAGGTTTGCTATTAGAGTTGTTTACCTTGGTGCAACAGCAAACCTAGGATGGTTTCTCTTGAAGACTCAGTCACAACAGCAGCTATGTTTTCTGGCTCTGCTATACCATGGAAGTGTCAGCAGTGGCTAAACCCTTGCAGACTCTTCTTCCCCTTCCCTCCAAATGAAAAATTCACTGATCAAAAGGGTCTGCAATGTTCTGTGTTGCTTGAACATCTGAGATAATCATAAGTAGCAACTATATAAGTTAAATAAGCACAGGCACCAAGTAAAAAATAGAACAAACACATTTTCAATAGTTTTGTTCTGGTAGGAGTTTGGCAGGAGTGCTGTAAAGATAACGACAGTGTTACCCTATCCTGTTGTGCACCATGAGGAAGAGGAGGGACAGCACTTACAGTTTCCAAAGATTCTGAAAATTCAACATATAAGTGGGTCACTGATTGATTGGGGCTGCAGGACAAAGACTCTGAGACTTGTTTCTCCTGAGAGTCCTGAGCAGGGGCAGAAGCTGCATTTATAAGCACGGACAGAAATTACAAATTTGTGTTGCCAAGTTATAGTGACAATTATCACCAATTAGAATTTAGAGATTAGGGACTTCTTTGAGTGTTCCATCATTGTCAGTCGATATATAAAGCAAGATTTTCAGTTCACCCAATCAGATTCATTTGTTCCTTCAGTTGTTAGGAACAGCCATAATGTTTCTAAAAACTAGAGATGGATAATGACCATTTCTATGATTTTCGGCAGAATTGATCAGCCATTGGAAACATCTCAGCTCCCCCAGGGATTGGAAACCTGAACTTGTTTTCACTCTGCAGGGAAAATGGAGTCTGAAGTCATAATGGC
>NW_026069007.1:0-453 GCF_014885135.2 Alexandromys fortis
TTAGATGGGGGATCCCCTTCCTAAGTGGTCCTTTACCATTCTTTTGCACATGACAGCCTTGTGGGAGAGGATCTGTGAGCATCTTATTAGATGGGGGATCCCCTTCCTAAGTGGTCCTTTACCATTCTTTTGCACATGACAGCCTTGTGGGAGAGGATCTGTGAGCATCTAGGTAGATTGGTGTAAGACTTATAAAGGGTTGTGAAGAAAGGGGATGGCTTTGCTTTGTGTTAGTGACTGTAATCAGTAAACTGTATTGTTTTTGAACTTGAGAATGTTGGTATTAAGTTCTGTTTTCTTCTTCCTACGCCTCTTTTTCTTCACCTCTTATAAGAATAGTTTCTGAGCCGGGCGGTGGTGGCGCATGCCTTGGGTGGTGGTGGCTCATGCCTTTAATCCCGGCACTCGGGAGGCAGGGGCAGGCGGATCTCTGTGAGTTTGAGACCAGCCTGG
>NW_026069007.1:2543-6361 GCF_014885135.2 Alexandromys fortis
TAGAATTAACATAGAAAAATGGCAGTCTTACCAAAAGCAATTTACAGAGTCAATGCAATGCCTATCAAAATCCCAGCAAAATTTTTCAGACCTCAAAAGAGCAGTACTCAACTTCATATGGAAAAACAAGAAACCCAGGATAGCCAAAACAATCCTGTACAATAAAAGAACTTCTGGAGACTTCACAGTCCCTGACTTCAAACTCCACTACAGAGAGCAACTTTTGTCGATCAACTCTTGCATTTACCTCATTGAGGCAGGCAGGGTCTTTCTTGTTTTTGCCATTTAATTGTGTACCTAGTCTAGCTGGTACATGATAGCTTATCTTCTTGTCTTCACCTCCTATCTCTCAGTAGTAGTGTTGGGATTACAGATTGGCACACCGCACCCTGCCTGTTACAGGGGTGGGATTGTATTGGGGGCATGGGGAGAGTTTAGCGGATTGAACTCCTGGCCTTTTACCCGATGTGCTATCTCTCTGGCTCCACACTGCTTTTTAGTATTTATTTATTTATTTATTTATTTATTTATTTATTTATTAATTATATATACACTGTTCTGCCTTCATTTATGCCTGTAGGCCAGAAGAGGGCACCAGATCTCATTATAGATGGTTGTGAGCCACCATGTGGTTGCTGGGAATTGAACTCAGGACTTCTGGAAGAGCAATCAGTGCTCTTAACCTCTGAGCCGTCTGTCCATCCCCCACACTGCTTTTTAAAGGACACTTGAAATCAATGTGAAAGTGCTCAGAGTGATTTAGAGAAATAAACATTCAGGTTCATATGTATTTAGAAAGAATAATGAAACAAATATGGTAAATGCCATAAATTGAATTCTGCAAAAGACTTTGCAAGTTGATTTTCTCAAAATTCAAAATTCTTATAATAAAATGTACTTCAGATTAACTTCAGATTCACTTCAAGATAAACTTAAAAATTATAAAGCGTGAATTTTAGAAGTGATTTTAACACACGAGTTTGTGCTTTATTTGCTTGTAAATGGCTACAAGGAATCCTCTGTGCTCTGCTTCCCTCTAGTGGCCTTTTTGCTCATGAGCAGCTCATTTGGCAAATGGAAATTTAGAGTACAGAGGTAAACATAAGTATAAAGTAAAAACATAGCAAGTAACATTTTTAAAATGGTGGTAGTGATGATATAGTGCCACGAAGCCAAACCTCGTTTTTCCTGTCTCTCCTTTTTATGCTGGGATTGTCCCTAGGTGTACTGTGTACAGGCTGCATCTCTGAACTAAAGCATCAGCCTGCTTGCCAAACCACCCCTCTCAAGAAACTAGATTTGTTGAGTCCTCATTTTAGACGAACTAGCAAATAACTGTATACTTGTCCCTTTCTTTTACTTTACCACCAAACATTACTTAATAGAATTATCATAGTGTTTTATTTTGTAGTCAATCATACTGGATTTGACCTATAGTTTCTCATTATTGATTCCCAATTTATAAAAGCATTGAATACCATTTGTTCTCAAAACCTTTTTTATTTGGCAAGAAAATATGACCTGAGTTGACATGATGTTTTTGTTGTCTTTGTATTTATGAATATTCCTGACTTAGTTCCAGAAATACCAATGTGCTTGATTAGTCAGTACATCTTAAGACTTTAAAAGGGTATCCATAGTGTATGGCAGTGTGCACAAGTATATTGTATTGCTAAATCTGCAGAATTTGGTGCAATGATACAATCTGGGCATGAGGATTTATATAAGGGATTTTATACTTGTACTT
This sequence comes from Alexandromys fortis, assembly GCF_014885135.2. NCBI lineage: Eukaryota > Metazoa > Chordata > Mammalia > Rodentia > Cricetidae > Alexandromys > Alexandromys fortis. The sequence goes on from NW_026069007.1 coordinate 4,291, forward strand.
GGTGTGCTTGCTGTGGTTCCAGTTGCTAGGTATGACAGTCAGCTAGCTTATTCTGCTCCTATGCCTTCTCTTGCTTTTGTCGTTGTATAATTTTTATATGTCACATTTCCAGTCTCCTCTGCCTCTAGTTTTGTTTTCCATTGCTCTTCACTTTCCACCTTTGGTCTTTCCTGCTGCACTTTCCTGTCATGTTGTTTGGATTGGGTTCCCCCTTTAGGCTTTACCTTGATAAAGACTTTTATATAGCCGGGCTGTGGTGGCGCACGCTTTTAATCCCAGCACTTGGGAGGCAGAGGCAGGTGGATCTCTGTGAGTTCGAGGCCAGCCTGGTCTAGAAGAGCTAGTTCCAGGACAGGAACCAAAAGCTACAGAGAAACCCTGTCTCGAAAAAAAAAAAAAAGACTTTTATATATGTAGATAGTCATTTGAGTTAAATTGCTATCTATATATTCAGGATGGTTTCTTCATACCCAAAGAACAATTTGAAATGAAAAATGTGGCTCATTTTTTTGTCTTTAGTGTTCAGTGTTTCGTACGTAGGTTTAATGTCTTCCAGGGTCTTTCAGCACTTTCTGAAGTGCTGCTGTTTTTTTTTTTTATTGTTGTTGTTGCTGTTGTTTGTTTGTTTTTTAAACTTTGTTGATTCTTCCTTTCAGTCTTGAATTCTCAAAGAATTTCAGCCCATATCTTTAATCATTAATATTAATTAATACTTTGATGGTTTTGTTGACAAAGCTAGGATGAGACATGCTAACATTTTTGTTTTATCCTTTTCCTATTGTTTGAACAACATCATTTATGGTCATTTCCATGTTTATTTTGTAAAATACTCATAGGTTTTTAACCTTTGAGTTGGTTTTTCTTTCCTCCTATGTCTGTCCTCCTATAGAGATTACTTCTTTTGTTTGAGGATCTCCCTTCAGTGTTTTATCTTTCAGTTAGTGTGTGTGCACGTGTACTTTCTTGCCAAATGAAGTCAAGCAGCTTTTCATAACAAACGATTTTCAAAGGGATTTGGGAGTTGATGATCAGAGATCATGGGTAAAATTAAGTATGCTTGGATTTAAAATAGAAGGCTAACTTTGTATGAGAAAGTCACCATAGTTTCCTTAAAATTATGGACAATTAAACATATTACTTCACCATTCTGTCTGTCTGTTTATCTGTTTTCTTTGAGACAGGGTCTCACAAGGTAGCCCTAGCTGGCCTGGAACTTGCAGTATAGATGAGGCTGGCTTTGAACTCTAAGAGATCTGTTTGCCCTGCCTCCTGAGTGCTTGGATTAAAGATTTGTGACACCACTTCCATTCTATTTTAACTATTTTAAGATGTGCTCCTTGATAATGTTAGATATTACAATGAAGGAGACCCTGAACAGTGGGGGTCCTCCTGGACCCCATGATTAGGCACAAACCACACCCAAACACCAGTTTTCACAGGAGAGCCTTTATTAAGTGGGGAGGAAAAGTTCAAGTGGCTGCTTTCTGACTCAGGCAGAAAACAACAGCAAATGATTGCAAATAAAGGGGAGTTCTGTGTTAGAATGGGCTAGGATGTGCTGGTAAAGGAGATAGGGGACCAGGGAGAGGGGGCAGGGGACAAGGGAAAGGAAGGGAAGGGGTATTTGTCCTGGATAGAGGGGAGACAGACATTACACATAGGCAATAGAGGTAAAGGGGGAAACCCCATGTTAAGATGAGTATTTATTTTTTTTGTTAACAACTCTTCGATTTATTCAAAGCAATTCAGTTTCAAAACTTAAGTTACAACAGTCAGAAAAAAAAAGTCAGAACACACAATCAGTTTGCCTGTCCTTGTGTTTAACACTGCGGTAGAGGTAGGTAGCTTTATTCAAAATACAGTTGTTGAAATATGGAGCGGCGGGGCTGCGTCCCCAACACCCCGGCCGCTTGGCTAGCTCATGCCCGAAATAACAACACACAAACTGTATTCACTTAAAGAACTGCTTGGCCCATGAACTCTAGCCCTTACAGGCTAATTCTCGCACCTGGACTAGCCCATTTCTAATAATGTGTGCTTACCGGGAAGAGTCTAGCCTACATCCATCCTG
>NW_026069007.1:9614-11985 GCF_014885135.2 Alexandromys fortis
CCCCCCTCCCCCTCCCCTCTCCAGTCCTAAGAGAGGGCAGGGAACCCTGCCCTGTGTGAAGTCCAAGGCCCTCCCCCCTCCATCCAGGCCTAGGAAGGTGAGCATCCAACTAGACTAGGATCCCACAAAGCCAGAACATTCAGTAGAATCGAATCCCAGTGCCATTATTATTGGCTTCTCAGTTAGCCCCCATTGTCAGCCACATTCAGAGAGTCCGGTTTGATCACATGCTTGTTAAAGATTTTATTTATTTATTATGTATACAATATTCTGTCTGTGTGTATGCCTGAAGGCCAGAAGAGGGCACCAGACCACATTACAGATGGATGTGAGCCACAATGTGGTAGCTGGAAATTGAACTCAGGACCTCTGGAAGAGCAGTCATCATTTTTAACCTCAGAGCCATCTCTCCAGCCCCTTTCCTAGGTTTCTTTAAGGGATTTATTCATTCTCTTTAGGAACGTCTACATCTACATATAGTTGGTTTTAAGGTCTTTGTCTTATGCTTCAGCTATGCTGGAATATTTAGGGCTTGCTGTATTACGATAGCTAGGCTCTAGTGGAGACATTTCATCCTGGCTGTTACTGATGGTATTCTTCTGCTGTCATCTTGGCATCTGGCTTTGGGGTGATTATAGGTGCAAGTGCTGATTTCTGGGTTTGTCTTTGTTGAGTGGGGGTTTTATTCTTTGGTTTCTGTTTCCTCTCTGAATTTTTGAGATGCTGATTTGCGGGCTTGCTAGACTAGTGTGTTCAAAGGGAATGCCTGCTGGTTTTGGATGCTGGGATGCAGCCAGGAGTCAGGGGAGGAAGATGATCTGTGAGATTCACAGGAGATGTGGAGAACAGGGAAGGGAGGCTATAGCTGTAACAAAAGGTGTTCTTTTGCAGACCTAGTGATGAGCCTGAGTGTCTTGTGGTGTGGAGCAGATGTGGGTTCATGCAGGTCTGTGAAATGAAGACTCATTTTCTTCATTGATGGCTACAACAGCAACACCTGGAGCAGTGGTTCATAAAGAAATCCAAACTGCTGAATTCATTAGAGACTGGTATAAACATTCAACAGAACTTTGGACTGAATAAAATAAAATTGATAATGAATTAGCTGAGTTAGGGCAGGCTGTTATATTATTAGGAGATCAGTTAGAAATTTTGAAGGAGCAGCTAAAATGTAAATGTGATTGTAATGTTTCTTCTTAATGTATTACACTCTTAAGATTTAATGAAAACAAGTATGATTGGGATAAGGTTAAGATGCATTAGATGGGACACTAATTCTTCTCAAAAGGTGATGTGGGAAGTCCTTCTGTATATGTGTTGCTTTTATTGGCTAACAAATAACGCTGTTTTGACCAATGGCTTATTAGACTCTGCTGACTTTATATAGCTCTGTTCGGATTCCTTCCTGGCTTCACTCTGTTAAGCCATTGGCCAAAACAGTTCCTTTATTAACCAATGGTAATAAAACATAATCACAGCACACAGAGGGGAATAGCACATCAGTGTTTCTCTTGTTTTAGCAATAAAAAAATAGACAGAGTATATTTATCATCCTTAATGTTTTTCCTTTCCGTGCCTTACGAGGGCGGAAGGCATGTGCCAGTTTCCACAAGTTAGCCTGAATTGAATTGCCAAATTGCAGGAGGGGACCTGACATTCCAATTCCATGCCTTCAGATAGGTTTATTAACATGAGCACTATTTTGTACAGTTCCATTCCAGCTATATCATTTTTTCTTAACTCTGAGTGAGAATATTTTCCTTTAAGTGAGCCAAAAGGGCTCCAGTCTGTAACATCTCCTTGGGAGATACTAATTAACACTGAGACTTCTCACTCTAACACTGTTGCCAATGTACTCAAGCAGATTCCTGATTGGCAATCCACATCGCATGCAATGATAGATTTATGGAACCAGTAACATTAATCTCCTGCCCTTTAAAACCAGGTGTTTGAAGCATATAAAACTTGTTATGATAATTTTGGGTAGTATTAACTATGGCTAGCCATACTTGAGAAGTTATATTTAGGCATTGAGTTCTATTTCCCATGCAAATAGGAATTTCTTGTACTGTCCACAGTGTAATTGTCAATCACTCTATTCTTCTCCATTGACTGAGAAAGACTTCTGTTGTCGTATGGACCAGGTAACCACGAAGATTCATTAACCACTACAGGAATATCTGTATCTTTTTAACTCATTGCTGTGTTAATTGGAGGATTATGGATAAAGGCCCAATATGTATAGTTTGCCCTTCTAACCTGTCTAATTACCACAAATGCATATATCAAGGAACAGATCTGTAGCATTTAGAGGTTTCTGGGTCATTTGCCTCTCCTTTGTCACAAAATCTTTTTTTTTTTTTTTTTTTTT
>NW_026069008.1:0-2383 GCF_014885135.2 Alexandromys fortis
TAGCTCTTGTAGACCAGGCTGGTCTCGAACTCCCAGAGATCCGCCTGCCTCTGCCTCCCGAGTGCTGGGATTAAAGGCGTGCGCCACCACCGCCCGGCTGGGGTTTTATTTTTTAAGGCTGTTTCTCTGTAGCTTTTTAAGCCCCCTGGAATTTACTCTGTAGAAGACGATGGCCTCGAACTAACAGATCTACCTGTCTCTGGCTCCCAAGTGCTGGGGTTAAAGGCATGCATCACCACCACCCAGCTAAATTTTATTTATGTATTTTTGTGTATTTATGTACTGTTTAACATGTTTTGTGTGCACATATGCCCAAATGCATCAGATCTCATTATAGATGGTTATAAGCTACCATGTGGTTACTGGGAACTAAACTCAGGATCTGTAACCACTGAGCCATCTTTCCAGCCTGGACTTTTGGTTTTGAGGGTGGGTCTATACAACCCAACCTGGTCTCAAATTTAATTGTCCTGTCTCAGCCTCTTAAGTGCCTACACTACAAGTAGGCCACCCTACCTAGAGTAACTTCCACAATGTGGTGTTGTCATTAAAGTTCATCATAGTGCTCTTTTGGGAACATTATTTAGCCCGGTGTTCACCTTTTAAACCCTTAGGACAGTCAGAGGCCACCATGGCACACCTAACTGCATAGTTCCCAGAGTCCCATGCATCATGAATTTGTTAATAACAAATGATTTAACTTCAGTTCATTTTCTTCCTGTAGGTTGCAAAAGCAGGCTGGACCCTGGAAGATGTTGATGTGTTTGAAATCAATGAAGCCTATGCAGCTCTTTCTGTTGCAATAGCTAAAGAACTCGGACTAAACCCCGAGAAGGTAACCAACACAAGCTTTGCTGTTTGCTAATGAACTTGCAGTCCAAGTTTAAGGCTGCTTCTGCCCAGTGTTGTTGACTTGTTTTCACAGTGAGGGCGTCAGCAGTATTTACTAAGCTTGACAGTGGGAGTTCAAAGGGTGGTTTGCTAGCATAACCCTGAGACGACAAAGATAAACGGGGGTGTTAGCTTGTGTCCAAAGACTGACTTGATCTTCTCCCCCTCCTGTAGGTCAACATCGATGGAGGAGCCATTGCCTTGGGCCATCCTCTGGGAGCATCCGGCTGTAGGATTCTAGTGACCTTGTTACACAGCCTTGAGAGAATGGGCGGGACTCGTGGTGTGGCAGCCCTGTGCATTGGGGGTGGGATGGGGATAGCAATGTGTGTTCAGAGAGGGTGACCTGCCTGACAGCCACCACCCCTGAACACTTCTTGCTAAATCAGTGAAACACTATAGTATGTGAAATCAGAGGACCAAAGTGAGGACAGGAAGCCAGGTGGTCAGCTTGCTGTACTTTAATGAGACACCCAAGGCTAAGACATGGCGTCTGACACTGCTATAAATAAAAGGGAAATCCAACCAATCAGTCATCAAGGGCTCCAGAGTGAACGGCATTTTCGTAACTTCCATGTTTATCCTCTTTGCTTTCTGGGTGCAATTTTATCAGATCATCGATTCGAAGAATGGTGATCGCAGCTTCTGTTGCAAACTTCAGGCTCTTCACTTTAACTATGGTTGGTTCAAAAACCCCCGCTTGCTTGTTGTCTCGAGGTTTCCCATTGATCAAATCAAGGCCAATCCTGTCATGGTGAAAATGTGATTCAATGACCTCTTCCAAGCTGAAGTGGTGTGTTCCAGCTATTCTGGTCCACAAGATTGGGATTCTAACAATTCTATCTCTGGGAGTAGAAAAGCTCGTAGTGTAGCAGAGAAACCTCATCTGCCAAACATTTAGCACAGTCACATGTTGCACACTGGTAAGATTATGTTCAAGTAGTGCGTACAGTTTGGTAGTCAAAAGATTCTTTTGCCTAGTGACAGCACAGCTGTCTGGCTTGATGTTGAGTATGTTTTATGTCCTCAGAAGGACCAAATCATCTAAAGACACTCTTCTGAGACTGCACTCACTGTAAGCTGAGGGGCTGCCTGAAAAGGTGAGAATAACCTAAGGTCACCCTCTTGGACTTCCTCCAGACTACCCAGGGAGTGGGGTCCAGAGACGATACCTAAAAGCAACAGTGCTAAAAATCAGCAGCCACCATTACACATACAGGCACCAATCAACAATGATGCCTGTAAAGTTTCAGTATGTGACAAGTCCCTTCAAGTGCTTAACTTAAAACAGACCCACGACACTCGACAACAGAACACAGGAAATTGTAAACTCACCACTTTAGATTTTTACGTTCTGGGTTAACTTGAGCCTCATTGTGAAAAGCTCTTAGCTTGGCAACCAGGTCGGTGGAGTCTTGGGCAGCATTCACTGCCAGTGTATTAGGAATAACAAGAAGCGATCTTGCAAACTCTGCAATAGCAAGCTGTTCCC
>NW_026069008.1:3942-7060 GCF_014885135.2 Alexandromys fortis
CCTACTTAAACTGTATACACTTTGTGACTGTACAAACTATCACAATGATTCGTTTTCGGATGTCTGTGAAACCGTAAACACCTGACTCATTTCTGACCTAGATTCTGCCATGGGTTCAACTCTCCTGACTGTTCTCTAGGCAGTCCCAGGGAGCCTCTCACCACTGAGGTAGTTCCATCTCCAACTTCTTTGTCCTGCAGGTCAGCCAGCTCACAAAGAACTTTAGCTGCAGGATGTTCTACCTCCAGTAACTTCAGGATGGTGGCCCCATCATTAGTAATGGTCACATCCTGAGAAATATGAGGGAAGCAGGTCAGCACAGAAGCCAGGCTCCACAACGCCATACACTCAGCTTTAATATATTTAGGTAAAAACAAAGACTTTACAGAAAAAATAATTTCCAGGTTTTATTAAAGCTATTTTTATCAAGGTAACCAAAACCAGTTAAGATATACTTACACCAATATCATCCACCAACATTTTATCCAAACCAACTGGCCCAAGAGAACTTTTAACAATGTTGGCAATAGAAGCTGCAGCCATAACTGTAGAGGAACAGTGAAATAAAAAAAAAAAAAATTAGATCAACTCACAAACTAAGAGACACTCAACCACATATGGTTTTCTCAAAATCTACAAATCTATGCTTAACTCTTTTTGAAAGTCAAAATTACCTATTTAAGAACTAGTGAAGGTTAAATATTTTATTTTGAGTACTGATGTCAAAAGTTCCAAAAAGTTCAATGCCTCAAAAAATAAGTACAAAAATCCTGCCACTATTCATTGCAATTTTTTTTTAAAAAAATAATTGATTTGAATTTAGTTTATGTGCATTGGTGTGAAGGTGTCATATCTCCTGGAACTAGAGTTACCAACAGTTGTGAGCTCCTACGCTGGGAACTGAACCCGAGTCTTCTGGGAGAACAGCCACTGTTTTTAACCGTTGAACCACCTCTCCATCCCCGCAATAAAAACTCTAAGGGACACTTCAGCCTGCTTCACTCTAGCAAGTTTTAGTAAGAATAGTAGATAGTTCGTCTGGGTAGTGATCGTGTTTCGGGGGGGGGGGACGACTTAATAGCAAAATTAATAAACATAACCACGATTCCAAGCCGCTAAATGCTTTCGAAAACAGGTTCAACTACAGCAAAGCACGTGTAATTTGTACTACAGCTAACAGCGACGCGGGTAGCTCAGTGCCGCTTCCTAACACTCGCTTTACGTTCCGTTAGGTTTTCCTGGGTGCAGCTGTCAACTGCGAGATCTGGACATGCAATCACCCGCCCGGACGGAGGGTAGCCCCGCAAAGCCCACCTAAATTCTGCAGGCATATTTCCTCGTGGGCCAAACGGGTCGTGTCAGGGATGCTCCCACCCGGAAGAACCTGAACAAAGGGGCCGTGCGTGGGGCGTGGCAGGCGCGGAGGTCTGAGCTCGCCTTCCGTGCAGAGCTGCTCTTCCTCGGGGCGTGGACGCCCACACCCATCCCGGGCGCTCCCCCCAAGCGTGCTGTGCTCGAACGTTCTTCCCTTATACGGAAGGGCGCCAGGGCGCCTAAACGGCCCGCGGTTGAGGGCTGCGCTAGGCCCGGTGTCCTCGGGGGACTTCACGGTGCCCAGGGGGTGGCCCCGGCCTACCGACCGCGATCGGGCCTCGGCCTGCGCCGCCGCGGACCGGGTCCCGGATTCCCTCGCCCTTACCGTTCTGGGAGCGGATCGCTTCCCCAGTGCTGCGGTCCCCGAACACGGACAGAGGGCCCTCCATCTTCAGGGAGCCTGGCCGACCTCTCTAACACCGCACACAGCCGGGATCTCCGCTCCGAGGCCGGACGGCGGCCACCACGGCGGCGACCACAGCGTGGAGAGGCCCGAGCGGCGCGCGCGCGTGCTGCTGGGTAACACGCCCCGCCCGCTGCGCACTCTCCGCTAACCGCGAGGCTCGCTGGGAAAAAAGAGAGGGGCAAAACGGAAAACGCCGGAAGTGGAGGGCGGGGCACCTACAATTTTCGTCCAATTAGAGGCTGGAAAAGAAAGGCGCGAAAGTGGGGGACCCAAGCCAGGGCGGAAGGAGGGCTGTGGCGCGCTTGTTAGGGTTGCGCTTGCGCGTTTGTACATCCTAGGACTTTCTAGAAAAGTTGGTAGGGCTGAGTTGGGGTGTGGTGGGCTGGGGGGTCGAGCGCTCTCGTCTGAGCTCCCCCCATGTTTAGATGTCGGGGGCATTCGGCCAGTCGGCTGAGACTCGATCCGGTCTGGCCGGAGCGGACAAGGCGCTTCCGCTCTTTGAGAAAACCGTGCACCCTGCTCTCCCAGAGCCCCGAAGCGTGTGCGCCCCAAGTGTTGTGCAGCTCTGCGGACCAGACCCCCATAATACAGCCTGGGCCCACGCGTGACTCAGGAATGGCTCCCGGGAGCGTGTCCCGCCCCCCGCTCCGACGTCAGCGGCGATTGGCGGACCGGAGAGACCGATCGCTCTCCCGACCACTCAGCACGAAGGGGCTTGTTAGTTCCGGGTCCTGGAGGCCCCGAGGGCCTGCCGGCATCTGTAGCTTTTCCCTCAGTTAAAATGGCTGCGGCTAGTCCTCCTCTCGGACGACCGTGAGTGAAGGGAGGCAGGGCGCCGGGAGGCTTTGCCTCCGACCGTCAGCGATGGCGCTTCAGCCTCGGTTCTGGAAATGCCTGTCTGTTTGCAGGAACTTGGGTAACTAATCTCGCCCCGCTGAATTGGCTGTGCCCTGGTGCACAGGACACGGGAATTTGCAAATCCGATTTGGCACCCGCGGTTCCGCGTGGGAAAGTGAACGCACAACCACACCGGGGTGGCGTTAGAACGTTATGGGTTTGTGGTCAGACGGCCATTTCTTCCCGCTTCTGGGTCTCGTGATGGGAATGGTTAGAGCATGCCCCTTTCGTGCCTGTGTTCGTCATTTTAAAGATCCATGTGGTCGTTTTCATTTCCTAGAGTGTGGGCTGGCAGCCCTCGCGACCAGTTCCACACCAGCGATTCAGCACGATGTGGCAACTAAGGAAAACGAAGCGGTGGCCCCAGAGTTCACCAACCGAAATCCTCGGAATCTGGAGCTCTTAGGGGTAGCCAGGAAGGAGCGGGGCTGGGCTACAGTG
>NW_026069009.1:0-10102 GCF_014885135.2 Alexandromys fortis
CCCCCCCCCCCCCCCCCCCCCCCCCCCCCGCCTTCGGAGGCCTCAAGCCATCACCGCAGCGGAGCCCCAGGGCACTGTCCTCCCGGGCTCGGGGCGAGGCCACTTGAACGTACCAAACCCCCCCAAGACATTTCCCCAACCTTTGAGGCCTCGAACCCCCACCCACCTGTCCGTCTGTCCTCAGGGACCCTCTAGCAGGGGGGATCATTGGGGACATCGCGGGGGTCACTGTCCAGATGTGGGGCTCGGGCCAGTGAGTGTGGGACAGGCTATACCCAGGGTAGACCTGGTCGGTCCCCTCTGACCCCCCCCCAAGCCAGCCAGCCGGGTCCCCCACGGGTCAGGACAAAACCAACTATTTACGTAACTGCATGGTGCTTAAGGCCCCCCGCGACACCCGAGAGTCCCCCCGGGGCTGCTGCGTGCATGACAGCGCCACCCGGTCTGCCCCACCCGCCCGAGCCCCTCACCGCCTCTACTAAAAAAGGAAAAAAAGGATACACAAAATATATATATATATCCTTACCAAAAAAAAAATTATTTCCGAATTTGCACGAACTTTTTACCACAACATGTGCCTTGCTCTCCTGAGGACAAGTATTAACTTTTAAATAATATCCGCGCACACAGACGCATGCCCTGCACGCATAGTTACAAACAGACAAGCGATTACATGAAATAAAAAATAAAATCCAAAAGGGTGGTATTTCTATTTGTAAAAGAAATCAAAAGAAGAAAGAAAAACAATTTTATAAAAGAGGAAAAAAAGGCTGGGCGTGGTGGCACACACCTGTGATCCCAGCTCTTGGGAAGCTGAGGCAGGAGGATAGCTGTGGGCGCCAGGTCCAGCCTGTGCCACAGTGAGAGGCTGCCTCAAGAAAAAGAAAGGAAGGAGAAGGAACCAAAAAATACAAACAAACAAGAAAAACAATACTATTAAGGAAGTCACAATATTGGTCATGGTTTGCGACCCCGCCCCACCCCCCTCAGCCCTGCCCTTACCCTCACCCCGCGCATTGGGGGAAGGGACTCTCCCTGGTGCTCATTCCCTGCCACCCCAGCCCTGAGGGGGCCCGGAGTCCCCTGCCCAGGGATGAGACTCTCAGGCCCTTCCCCACCAACCCTCCCACCCCAGGGATAATGGGGGGTGGAGTGGGGGTGGCGTCCAGTCTTCCAGCCAACCCACGAAGCTGAGTATATGCAATATCTGTCTGTCTGTCTTTGGGTCCAGCTCAGCTGTGGGACGTCCCGGCACGGGCAGCGGGGACACAGCTGTCTCCGTCCTGCCACTGGGCAGGCCATTGTCATGTCCGTGATTTCAGTTTTTCTTTCTCTTTTCCCTTTTTGGTTTTGTTGTTTGTGGTTACCTTTGGGTTTTTGATTGTTTTTCTGTCTTCTGTTTGCTCTTAAACTTCACCAAAGCTGAGACAATAGCCAGGGGCTAGCAGAGCAAACAGGGGTCCCAGCTCTAAGCCATCCCCCTGCCTCCGACTCCCCACCAAGCAGCGGGAGACCCCAGCCCACCTCACCGCCCACCCTGGCCTGGGCAGGGCCTGTCTGTCAGTTAACCCTGTGGCTGGCTTCTGGCTTTTAACTTTGTCCTTCCCCAGGCTGTGTCCTCCACCCCCAGAAAGTAGGAAATCCACGTGATGACCCCTAGGGAACCATCAACACGAGGGGCAGTGGGTGAGGCAGTGTGCCTGGTGGCAGGTTGGGGGGTCTGCTCAGTACCCCCATTTCTCAGATCTCCAATTCCCACCCAGGTACTGGGGCCCCGCACCGGTCCTCAGATGGTGACTTTAGGTGGGACAGAGCGTTAGGAATTTTGGCTTATTTTTCTGCATGTAAAACTAACACTTTCAAACCTGCCCCCTCCTCAGGCCACCAGCCCAAACCCAGCATCATGTACTGGTGAGGCCCCCACAGCGTACCACTTGGGGTCTAGCCTGTGACCCTAGAAGAGATCTGGGGTCCTGAGCCCTCAAGTCTTGAGCTTGATAATCAGGAATGTCCGTTGTGTTGGGAATGACACCAGGAGGGTGGGCTCCTCCCAGCTCCCCTCAAAGACAGTGCCAGGGACACCTCACTCCCTTCCCCAGACAAGACACCCCAGGCCACCAGCAGATGTTCTGGCCAGTGGGGTCAGCCTTCCCCGCCGCCTGGCCTGGCTGCATACATAGACAAGCATTTAGTTAGGAGCTCCTCAGTCCCCTCCAGTGCTGAGCTGTTCCAATGGTCCCTTCTCCTCCTGGGCGCTGGCCGCCAGGTCAGCCACTTATTCTCCCCACCAACTGTTTTGTTATCTTGAAACAGGAGGGTCTAGCCAGGTAGCCCAGGTTGGCCTCCAACTCATGGCAATCCTCCTGCCTCCATTTCCCAGTTGTTCTGATGACAGGTGTGCAACGCCATTCCCGATTCCCCGTCCCCGCCCAGGTCTCAGATCCCACTGGTCAGTGACTGTCCTCTCCCTTCCGTCCATCTGTCCCTTCCGACAGGCACCTGTCCACCCATCACAGGGCTGAGGTGGGAGGACTCACAGCAAGTCCCGATCTTGTAGCCATGATACCAAACTGTCATCTCCCGATCAGTGCCTCATACGTCCGATGGTGCAGTGTTAGGGTCCTCCCGTGCCTCCCCTCAGTCCCCACTCCTGGAGAGGACTCAGTAGGTGTGCTGGGAGGGGAGGAAGGCATGTACCCCCAAGCCACCACCCCTCCCCAAGCACCCAGCCTTGCTACCCCAGCTTGGAGGACCCAGTTGGATACCCCCAAAACCTCACAACCCATCCAACCTCAGATCCCAGCCAGGCAGCCATGTCTCCACAAAAAGAATTCCCTTTGAGTCTGAGGTCCCCAGTGTGAGCACCCCCGTGTCCCCCGCAGCGCCTGGACAAGCATTGGGTTTGAAGGATTAGACAGGGCAGAGCGCATGGCACACACACAGGTTGCAGCAGGGAGCATGGGGACGGTTTCTCTCTCTTCACTTTCTTTCTCCCCTGTCCCCTCACCTTGTTTTCTGGGTGGTAAGGCTGGCCATTTCATTCTCCTACCGAGATCTTTTGGTTTTATTTTGAGATTTTTGTTTCCTTTCAACTGTTTTGTATTTTACTCCTGGGTTGTTGCATCTCCGACCTTCAGCTTTTCATAAATGCGCCTGCGCAGCCTGTGGCGCCCTCTCTGCCGTCCTCCCCAAGCAAGTGGGGGTCTGGATGGAGAGCAGAGGGCACCTGGCCCACAGCAGACTCCAGTCATAGCCTCATATATTACAAACTCATTTTGGTTTCTGGTTTTTTGTTTTGTTTTGTGGATGCGCCTAAGCACCGTTGTCTGCCTGCTGTTCTGTTTCTTCCTATGCAAAAAAAAAAAAAGAAAAAAGAAAAAAAAAGAAAAAAGAAAGAAAAAGAAAAAAGTGAAGGGGGTCCATAAAAGATTCAATAAAAGCCAAAAAAAATAAATAAAAGAAAGAAAAATGTAAAAAAAAAATTAAACAAGCTTAAGCTTCAAGTGTTTCAAACTGTCTTGGGTCTTCCTTTCTGTGCGTCCACAAGGGCTCTGGGTGGATCAGGAGGGGATGGGTTATCCCCCACACCCTGTACACAAGCTGTGCCTTCTGCCCACAGCACTGGACGGTGCTCACAAGACCAGGCCCACTATGTAGCCTCTCCCCTCCCCCGTGCACCCCCCACTGCGGGACCTGTTCACCCAAACACTGGGAAGCAGGCTCCAGCTCTACCATAGCTCTGGACTCTTCCACAAAAGCCTGAGAAACTGTGGTGGCTCAGGCCTGTCTAGAGGCAGGAGGATCAGGAATTCAAGGTCATATTTGACTTCATGGAGAATTGAGGCCAACCTGGGCTACATGAGGCCTCATCTCAAAGAACCCAATCTCTTTACCTAAAGCGAAGAGCTGGGGGTCCCCTGTGACCTCCTAGTTCCATGGGAGGCTACAGGGAAAGTGTCCCAGGACTCTGTCTCCTGGTCACTGCTGAACAAGGGACTTCAGAGAGGTTGAGGCACCTTCCCAGGGCCACACAGCATAGCGGAGGAGTCCAGGTGAGTCTGAAAGCTTCACAAGAGCCTACTAGGTGCCTCCACTGACAGACCACCTAGGCCCAGCTCCTTGGTGGCCCGGGACCCTGCACTGGGCTCTGGCCTCCTAAGCCTACACAAAGGGACCAGCAAGAACAGTAGGGTCTTTATTAAGTAAAGGGGCTGGAAGGAAGTATCCCCCGAAAACACCTCCCTTGATGACATGAAGCAAAAGCCCCCTTGGAAAACTGTCCTCAGCAAGAACCAGATGACCATGGGAGAACAGTCCAGAGAAGAGAGACCCTGGCTGAGAAAGTGCAGGCCACAGGGCATCCCTCCCAAACACAAATTCCACTAGAGGGCTCAAGGCCTTCTGGGAGCTGCACAGGAGCTCAGGGCCATCAGAAAAGAGGAAGGGTACAGTCGGGTGTAGCTGTGGCAGAGAATGGCTGAGGGCTGGAGAGCAGAGGTGAGGGAGAGGGCACAGGCTGACGATGAGGGTGTATGGGGTTGGGTGACAGATGGACACCTGGCCGGCAGGGGTGGCTTCCTTGTTTGAAGACAGTTTTGAGATCCAGGCGATACTAGTCTGGATTCTCGTGGTGGCTGAGACTGTGGTTTGCAGGAGCTCCCGCAGGCTGCAGGAGACTTCACAAGACTGTTTTCTTGCTTCTCTCGTCATCTGAGGATTCCTTCTCCTCCAGCTCCAAGCCCTCGTTGCTGTGACCACCCTTCTTGTCCACCTGCTTTTTCTGCTTCTTCTTGTTCATTTTACTGCAGGGTTCAGGGACCACAATGAGAGCCTGTCACTGCTCATGGGATTAAAGGGTCAGACACAGTCTCTGGGGCTGCAGTGACCTCAGGGTAACTCACCAGGAAAGGAAACATGAACTCCGTGGAGAGAGACGGATGATGGACAGATGGGTGAATGGATGGGTGGATGGATGGGTGGATGGATGGATGGATGGATGGGTGGATGGGTGGATGGGTGGGTGGGTGGATGGATGGGTGCGTGGGTGGATGGATGGGTGATTTGGTGCATGAGTTGATGTTTTGTTGGAAAGGTGTGTGTTTGGGTAGATGTTGGGGTAATGGACATTGTGCAAAAGAAATCGTGTAGTACAGTGGGCACACAGCCTTGTGCTTGGCACTGGTCTGGGCACAGGGCCCCTGTTAGCCTCTCACCCCTCCCTTCCCCCAGAAATCACTCAGTATCACAGAGCTCATCTGCCTGTTCCAGCTCTGTGCCCTGCACCTCTTCCTCCCCTGCATCCAGAGCTTGCATGAGGGATTCCTGTACAGGAGCCCGCTTGCTTGGCACTATTTCTGCCCCAGCTGACTTCCCAATACTGTCTGGCTAAGTGTGGTCACCCATAGGGTACCTTGGCTCTGTGTACTCGTTCTCAGTGGACTCCATTCTGACTCTCACCTCTTCATCATCTGGTCTGCACACATAAAAAGACAGGTGTATGTGAAAGCTGTAGGCTGTTCCTTGCCTCCGCATACCCTCCTGAAGTCATGAACTCCATAAACCAGGAGGGCTGAACAGAGGGTGGGAAGCAAGGCAACCTCCAGGCTGACCCGGGAGAGACCAAGAGGGTTCAGAGGCCACTGGAGGTGCTGGGTGGGTAGAGTTCAGTCCTCACCTGGGTTTAGAGCACCAGACCCGGTTGACCAGCATGAGGACAAAGACTATGAACAGGAAGCCTACAACTGCGGTCAGGCCCACCAGCCAGGGTTTCAGGCGGCGCTCTGTGGCTGTGGAGAGGGGAAAGGGTCAGCAAGAGAAAGGCGGGGTCTGTGAGAGTGGAGGGAGGGGCCTGTGGGAGAGGAGGGGCCTGTGGGAGAGGAGGGGCCTGTGGGAGAGGAGGGGGCTGTGGGAGAGGAGGGAGGAGTCTGTGGGAGTGGGATCAGTTAATGGAAGGATCAGTTCCCAGAGGACAGAGTTTAGAAAAGTCAGGATGAGGTGGGACTCAGGAAGAATGGGCACCAACAGCTCTCAGGGGCCTCAGAGGCGGGGCTAGTGAGGAAGACGGGGCCCCACAGGGGAAAGAGAGGGCTTCTGGAGGGTGGGGCTCTTAGAGAAATCACTGAGGCACCCTCATAGCCGCCCTGAGGGGCTCAGAGGCCCAGCTTGCAAAGTGCCATGGCCTCAGCTTGGGGCTCTCAGAGATGAGAGAAGGGTACTAGATAGAGCATGGGCCCTGGGGAACACCCTTCACACCTTCTCTTCTTCCTATGCCCTCTGTGTGCCTCAGTTTCTCCTAAGGGAGAACCCAGCCCCAACTCTAGTTCCCAATCACCTCCCAGGGTGCTCAGCACCCCAATCCTACCCTGCTGGGCCTCGGCAGGTGCCAGGAGCAGTGCGGCCAGGAGGAGTAGCCTGCCCATGGTGTCCATGGCCAACGCTGAGAACAGGTCGGCGTCCAGCTGCGGGTGTGAACGGCCAGAGGCTCGGGTGGGGTTAAGACAGGGCTGGTGAGGGCGGGGGAAGAAGGGGTGGAGAACCTGCCACCTGTGGCCTGGCCTCCTGTGCCTGCCCGGCTGGGCCTCAGGCCCCGGAGGGCAGAGTCTGAGGCTGGTTTAATATTAACCTGGACTGTCCCGTCTCCCCACACACACAACCTCCCATCCTGCCCTGGAGACGGCAGCCCTGCACCAGCCACGTGTGACAGGTCCCCAGCATCCCCTGACAGAGGTCAGGCCGCACCAACAAGCTATCTCACGCCCTCACAAGTGCATTCAGCTGGGTGTGGCAGTCAGGCTTGTGGCTGGAGCAGCAGGATCGCTAGCTCGGGCAGAACCGGGCGTCTAGGTCGATGTACCCTTGCTCCTCTCCTGCCCTCAACCTTGGGCCTCAAGCTGATCAGATAGTGAGCCCCACCTGGGCAAAGGGACACCCCACCCCGGAGCGGCACGGGGGCAGCCACAGCCTGGGCACGTGAAAAAAGATTCTAAAGAAACAGAGCTTGGGTGCCATATCTGTCACCCCATACACAGGAAGCCTGTGGCAGGAGGATGGCTAGCTCCAGGCCTAGCCTGGGCTCCAGAGCAGAAATTGTGCTGGGGCTGCGCTCACAGGGCAAAGCATTCTCCCAGAATGCACTAGGCCCTGGGTTCCATCCCCAGTGCCCCAAAAGCCAGGAGAGGTGGCATAGGCCTTCCAGCTTAGCACTCAGAGGTGGAGCCATGGGATCAGGACTTTAAGGGTCATCCTCAGCTCCATACCATCTGTGAGGGTCATCCTCAGCTCATACCATCTGTGAGGGTCACCCTCAGCTCATACCATCTGTGAGGGTCACCCTCAGCTCATACCATCTGTGAGGGTCACCCTCAGCTCATACCATCTGTGAGGGTCACCCTCAGCTCATACCATCTGTGAGGGTCACCCTCAGCTCATACCATCTGTGAGGGTCACCCTCAGCTCATACCATCTGTGAGGGTCACCCTCAGCTCATACCATCTGTGAGGGTCACCCTCAGCTCATACCATCTGTGAGGGTCACCCTCAGCTCATACCATCTGTGAGGGTCACCCTCAGCTCATACCATCTGTGAGGGTCACCCTCAGCTCATACCATCTGTGAGGGTCACCCTCAGCTCATACCATCTGTGAGGGTCACCCTCAGCTCATACCATCTGTGAGGGTCACCCTCAGCTCATACCATCTGTGAGGGTCACCCTCAGCTCATACCATCTGTGAGGGTCACCCTCAGCTCATACCATCTGTGAGGGTCACCCTCAGCTCATACCATCTGTGAGGGTCACCCTCAGCTCATACTATCTGTGAGGGTCACCCTCAGCTACATACCATCTGTGAGGGTCATCCTCAGCTACATACCAAGTGTGAGGCCGGCTTCACACCATCTGGAGAAAAAATGCTTTTTGTAACAGGGTTTCTCTGTGTAGCCCAGGCTGTCCTAGAACTTCCTCTGTAGACCAGGCTGGCCTGGAACTAATAAAGATCCACCTGCCTCTGCCTCTCGAGTCCTGGGATTAAGGATAGGTACCATGACCAGCTTGAAACATTTTTTAGAAAACTTCTAAACCAAAAGATTTAAAACTGTTGTGAGAACATTTAAGAGCGCCCTCTGTATACCCAGTGACAGACAGAATCAAGGATTGTTCAGATAAATACTGGGCACAGCCAGAAAAGACCTGTTTCACCCATCCAGGTACTAAACTCCTCCTGTATGCCCGGCAGGTGCTAAGAGGGCCCAGTCCAGACAGTACATGAGGAGCCCAGACCGGCAGGCCTGGCAGGTGAGGTGGATATGCCTCCTTTTGCTCCGAAGGCCAGGCTGGCCTAGAACTCGCCATCCTCCCCATTATCCTCCTGAGTGCTAAGGATGACAAGCCACCAACGCTGAACTCCTCCATGCTGTGTGGCGAGCTTCCTGAGACATCAGCCTGGACACTTCTCAGTAACCTGCCTCAGTTTCCTGTCTGTGCCGGAGGGTGACATGGGAGTGTCTGGGACTGGACCGAGAGAGGGAGGTGGACACACTTTTATTTTTAAAGATTTATTTATTATGTATACAGTGTTCTGCCTTCAGACCAGAAGAGGGCGCCAGATCTCATTACAGATGGCTGTGAGCCACCATGTGGTTGCTGGGAACTGAACTCAGGACCTCTGGAAGAAAAGCCAGTGCTCTTAACTGAGCCATCTCTCCAGCCCTTGGACACACTTTTCTTTTTAAAAAAAAAAAAAAAAGATTTATTTATCAACAGTCAGTGGTGGCACATGCCCTTAGTCCCAACACTTGGGAGACAGAGGCGGATCTCTGTGAGTTCAAGTCCAACCTGGTCTACAGAGTGAGTTCCTGGACAGCCAGCACTACATAAAAAGAAACTCTGTTTGTTTGTTTTTGATACAAACAAAAATTTTACTTATTATGTATACAGTGTTCTGCCTGCATGTATGCCTGTGGGCCAGAAGAGGGTGCTGGACCTCAATACTGTGAGCCATGATGTGGTTGCTGGGAAGTGAACTCAGGACCTCTGGGAGAAAAGCCAGTGCTCTTACCCTCTGAGCCATCTCTCCAGCCTTTGCTGCACTTTTACTTTGTATCCAAATTCAGCCTCACTTTTTCCTCTTAGCAGACACTACTGATGCAGAAGGAGTCTATGCCAGAATTATTCATAACAATTTAAAACTATCAGGGAGTGGGGCTGACCCAGCCTGTATGAAGAAGCCCTGGGCTCCATTCCCAGGAGCACAGAAACCAGGTGTGGTGACCTGTCATCTACCTTCCCCTCGGGAAGACCATGAGTTCAAGGTCCTCTGCTATTTATTAAGCTCAAGGCTAGCTTGATCTACTGAAACCCTATCTCAAAGTCTTAATAAGGTGGGGTTTGTGTCTATAATCCCAGCACTCAAGCTGAGGCAGGGGGATTCTGAGCTTCAGGCCAGCCTGTGTCATACAACAGACACAGGTGGCCCAGCTGAGGTGGTGGGGGCTCAGGGAGCCTTGCAGGTGCTGTCCCTCCTGGTCAGTCCAGCCTCCAAAAGTCAGTTTGCACGGGCGGGTCCCGGAAAGCGATGGAGGGGCGGCGAGGAGCCCGGGTGGGGTCCTCCTCCCCGCGCCAGGTCAGGGCCAGCTGAAGGTCCAGCTCTTCCAGGTCTTCCGCGGCCAAGCTCGCCCGGAGCTCCCGTGGGCCTTCCTCCTGGTCTGGCTTAGGGCCAAAGGCCCAGTCTGCAGTGAGGAGACCAGCGAGGGCGTGGCTTGTCCCGCCCACCCTCCCGGGACGGCCCCGCCCCCAGCCCAGTCCCGCCCACCCGGGCCCACCCCAGACCCAGATCAGGCCCCGCCTCCTCTCTGGCCCGACCCACCCCCTGAACCAGCCCCGCCCCCGCCCTGGCCCACCCACTCCGGGGCCCTCCTGCCCCCTCCCTCCCTGGCTCAGTCCCGCCCACCCCAGGCCCAGCTCTGCTCCTCCCTCCATGGTCCCACCCCTTTCTGGCCCAGTTCCACCCCTCCCACCCTCGGCTCACCCCAGGCCCAGCTCCGCTCCTCCCATGGATCCGCCCCCTCCCTGCCCCCGCCCCTTTCTAATCTAGCTCTGCCCCTCCCCG
>NW_026069009.1:10219-11508 GCF_014885135.2 Alexandromys fortis
CCCCCCCCCTGGCTCAGTCCCGCCCACCCCAGGCTCAGCTCCGCCCCTCCCTCCCGGGCCCCGCCCCTTTCTGGCCCGGTCCTGCCCCTTCCCACCCTGGCAGACCCACACCATCTGCGACCCCGCCCAGGCTGGATTCGCGGAGGGTAGCCTGGCTCACCCGCCAAGTCATGAGCGAGGTCTTTGATGAGGTGGCCCACGATGGCGTAGGCCACGGCTACCAC
Organism: Alexandromys fortis; assembly: GCF_014885135.2. NCBI lineage: Eukaryota > Metazoa > Chordata > Mammalia > Rodentia > Cricetidae > Alexandromys > Alexandromys fortis. Next base: position 10,444 of record NW_026069009.1, read on the forward strand.
TAGGACGGCGGCCATCAGCAGGTACAGGGCGTAGCGAGGCAGGCGGATGGCGTCCAGCGGAGGCGGCCGGTACTCTTCGTACATGGCCGGGGCCGGGCTCCAGGCCCGTGCCTCGCTCGCCGACCCCGCCATGGCTGGCAACACCCTCCACCGGAGCCCGACGCAGGCGATTAGGGGATGAGCTGCAAGGATTAGGACGGCTGCTATATCTGTGGGTGCCCTCCCTCGATGGCTGTCATGACTGTGACGCCGATCCGCCCACGCGAGAACAGTGCAAAAGCCCGGGGCAGCCGTGGGGCAGAGGGACAGGGTCTCCGGGGGACCCTGGGTGGCAGCGGGCAGTGTACTCTCATGCGCGCCCTCTGGTGGCCACGGTAGGGAGGACAGATGTAGGGTGGGAGCCTAGGGGGTCAGCATGTGACAGAGACCTGGGTTCAGATCCGAGTTCTGAAGAGTCGCTGCACACGCTGTGGCTGTCCCAGGCTCTGATAGCAGGCATTTCCCTGGGACGAGGGGTTAATGTTACCCCATGTGTCACCCTCCAGCTTCAAGGGGTGAGTCATCCTATAAAATCCCACAAACTGGCTGTGAGGGACACAAGATGCAGGGTTTTGTGGTATGTAGATGAGCTTCATGCCTCTCCACCCCCAGCGGAAGACTGGAGGGACCTGTGAGGAGCGCAGCCAGGGGTTTGAGGGGTGAGGAGGGGCCATGTGAGGGTGGTGCCCCCAGGAGGAGGGACATCTTGTAGACTTGGTCTCGAGGAGGCCGCCCGTGGGCAGGATGGCTTGAGGAGTCCAGGCTGAGTGACCAATGAGGTGGAGAACTAGCTGGCAGCCTCTGTGATGTGAGGACTGGAGTCAGGGCCACAATCTGTGATCCTGGCATCCAGGAGACTGAGGCAGGAGGATTGCCATGAATTCCAGCTCATTGCCTCATTGCACTCCGACTCAAAAAAAAAAAAAGTTGCGGGCTGGAGAGATGGATCAGCGGTTAAGAGCATTGCCTGCTCTTCCAAAGGTCCTGAGTTCAATTCCCAGCAACCACATGGTGGCTCACAACCAT
>NW_026069010.1:0-859 GCF_014885135.2 Alexandromys fortis
CCAGGACTACCGTGGTTTTGTGTTAACGAAAGCCTGTGAGTCAACATCTTGGCCAGCTGCTTTGCTTCCCCCACACCCCAAGTTCTCCTCTCTGTACTGCAGCCCCACATGGGTCATCAGAGGGAGAAATCGCAATCACCAGGAAGATAGCTTCCTCTCTCTCTCTGTCTCTCTCCCTCCCGGGTTTTCATGACAGGGTCTCTCTGTGTAGCCCTGGCTGTCCTGGAACTTTCTCTGTAGATCATGCTGGCCTCAAAGCCACTGAGATCCACCTGCTTCCACCTCCTGAGTACTGGGATTAAAGATGCGTGCCACCACTGCCAGGTGCCGACCAGCCCATGTTATGGAGGCATTTTCTTGACTAAGCTTTCTTCTTCCCAGATGATTATAACTTTCTTCAAGTCAACATAAAAACTATTTAACACTGTTTGGAAGAGAAGCTGAATGGTTAAGAGAACTTACTGCTCTTAAAAAGAGATAGAGAGAGGCAGAGATGTAGTGGTACATATAGAAAGAACATGACCAAGACACTGTTTTTGACATTTTCCTCACTATGGTTGTGGTGTTTTGTGGAAGCATGACCCTGGGAGGTACCTCTGCTCTTCTGGGGGGTGGGTGCAGCAGGTGGGATACAGACAGCTATGTGGAGAGAGCTCGTATAGAGTTTATTTAGTGGATATTGGGAAGGGTTTAAGGGTAAGAGGGTTATGGAAGAATGACAGAAAGACAGAAAGGGAGGGAGAGGAAAGAAGGGTGAAGGGAGATGCAGAAGCTGCTCTTCAGAAGAAGAATAGAGAGAGAGAGAGGCAGAGAGAGAGAGAGAGAGAGAGAGAGAGAGAGAGAGAGAGAGAGAGAGAGA
>NW_026069010.1:6666-13553 GCF_014885135.2 Alexandromys fortis
GAGAGAGAGAGAGAGAGAGAGAGAGAGAGAGAGAGAGAGAGAGAGAGAGAGAAAGAATAAGATGGAGAGGAGCCCGAAATTAGCTTGCCTTAGCTGGAGGGAAGAGGGGCAATTGCGGGTGGGTAGAGTTTGTCTCTTAATGGGACAGGGTACCAAGGTGACAAGACAGGCCAGCAGATTTATAATTACAGGAATGATAGTGTCTCTGCCCTTTCTTGCTACTTCTGAGTCAGGAAAAATACTGAATTGGTGGGTCCCCCAGTTAGTGTCCACAGAAAACTGAATAATTTTTGGGTGTGGAAAGAAACCCATACACATGCTGTTTTAATAGGCAGTGGAGCAAAATTGTGTCATCTGTCTTCATGTGTGTAATGCCTGCACCCAAAGAGACAAGAGGAGATGTCTGGTCTCCCTAGATCTGGAGATATGTGCAGTTGTGAGCTGTTTGATGTGGGCACAAATGAAACTGGGTCCCCTGGAAGAACAGAGTGCTCTTAGCCATTGAGACATCTATCCAGCTACTCTTCTTTTTGCTTTAAAAGCAGATTTATTTATTTATGTTTAAATATATGAGTTTCTTTCTGCTGCTTGTATGACCGTCCATCGTGTTCGTGTCTGGTCCCTGCAGACACCAGAAGAAGATCTTGAATCCCATGGAACTGGAGTGACTGATGGTGTGAGTCAGATGGGGATGACAGCAATCCAACTTGGGTCCTCTTTCAGAGCATTCAGTGTTCTGAGTCTCAGAGCCATCCATTGATCCTCCCCTCTTTTCTTAAAGAATGAGGGGTTTGGAGGGATGTTTCAGTAGTTAAGAACAAGTATAGCCCCTGTAGAGGACCTGACTTTGGTGAGGATCAAAGCTCACATCAGGCTGTTCACAAGTGTCTGTAATTTCAGTTCAGCGGATGTAAAGAACCAGAACTCTGAGACTGACAGGATTAACCTCTCATGTGTTCCACAGATCATTGGTGGGAGGATATTTACACTTCTGTATTTCCAATAACTTCACTTTGGCTAGAGAGAGGGCTTAGCAGTTAGAGCACTGGCATCTCTTCCAGAGACTCAGATTCATTTCCCAGTTACTGCCTTTAACTCCAGTTCCAAGGGATCCAATGCTCTCTCTGGCCTCTGAGGACTCCAGGAATGTGTGAGTTGGGTGCACAAACATACATACAGGCAAAACCTCCGCACATATAGTATAGGATAAAATAAAATGACTCATATGGCATCACATTTGCATAGCTTCTGAAAATCTTAAGAAACCTTGGCTTTCTGCCACCAGACTGGTTCCAGCTTTCTTGTTCCTCTCTGTGTTTTCTTAAGTATCTTATGAGAGCCAAATGTAAGGGCTAAGACACCAGCTCCAGCCCCTAATGTCTCAAAGGTGAAGTGCTTCTCAGGAGTGAAGGAGGGGGTAGATGATTTCTATAGTAACTTCACACACAATCAGAGGGGCATGCCCTTTATTTCCCGTGCTCTTTATTGTTCTGTTTCTACTCTAATGATCCTGTCCTACTTCTAATTTCTCCATGCTTCTTCTTCTAGCCTTTTCTCTCATCTTAAAAACCTCCTCTCCTACAGGAGCCTTGAAGCGACAAGGAGCTGAGCCACTTACCATGGCAACACAAAGGTCCAAGTCCATAGGAATAAAACCTTGATCAGACAGGGTAGGGGCACAGTGCCGCATGACAACTTTGAGACACAGATCCATTGTTAGTAGACTGGCAAGTGAAGAACTGGCATGCTTTTGCTAAGTAACCTTGGTTGGACAACCATGACTCTGACCTTGTGTAAGCTGTAAAGTTTCCTTTAGTTGAGTTGAGTTCGTTCTGAGATGAAAATGAACTGATAGTGTATAGTTAGCAATTCAGGATTTTAGGTGTCTGTAGTCCTTGTTGGACAACTGATCTTGTTATGAAGTATGTCCCAGGATATATTCTATTTATCAAAACTATATAGCAGATTCCACCCTGCCCCCAAGCCCACCTTTTCACCTGCGAGGTCCTTGGATCCCCCTACACAGCCTGCTTCAGGGATGAGGGGTCCAGCAGGGAGAGTTTCTGCTGCTGGGCCTTCTTTCTACCATCTCACCCTGCCCCACAAGCCTGCCTTTTTGTCTGCAAGGTCCTTAGAAACCTGAAAGAGACCCTGCACCCGTGCTGAGGGAATCCGGAGAGGTGAATAAGTGGACACACGGCTGGACAGTCCCAGGGGACTGAATCTAGGCCCCCTCTAATTCCCTAAGCATTTCTGCCCATCCAGTGGGGTGAGTTCCCTGCTGCTGGCTTTCTTCACCCCATTCCACCCTGCCCTTATGCCCGCCTTTTCATCTGCTAGGTCCTTGGATCCTCCAACACAGCCTGCTTCAAGGTGGAGGGGATCTGAGAGCCTGCTTTAGTGCTGAAGGGACCTAAGAGAGGGCAGACCAAGAAAACTCCAAAGTATATAGTCAGCCACAGCAAAGATTGGACCAAGATACCAAGACTTTGCTGACCTCATCTGAAGGAAGAGATGGGCAGGCACTACTGCAAGAATTCCTCCAACATCCTGAAAAGCAACATTTGGAACACCAAAATCCAGCAAACATGCTACAGGAAGACTTGAACATCCTAACCCAGAAGAAGTAGAAGAAAAACTTTAAACGTAACCTTATGAAAATGATGGAGACCTTAAAACAGGAAGTGAAAAACTCCCTTAAAGAAATGAAGGAGTAGACAAACAAAAAGTTAGAAGAAATTAATAAATACCTCAAAGATGCCAAAGAAAACCAATAAAAACTAATCAAACAGGTAAAGGAAACAAAAATATTTTTAAGTAACCCAATTAAAAAATGGAGTACTGAACTGAAGAGAATTCTCCACAAAAGAATTTCAAATGGCCAAAGGAAATTTAAAGACATGTTTAACTTCCTTAGCTATCAGGAAAATGCAAAACAAAACAACTTTGAGATACCATCTTACACCTGTCAGAATGGCTAAAATCAAAAACACCAATGATAGCCTTTGCTGGAGAGAATGTGTGTAGCGATGAGGTGAGCAGGCCTGCTTTTTGTCCTGCCTGGATCCTGCATGGCTAGCTCAACACCCAAAATAACAACAAACTAATTGTATTCATTTAAACACTGCCTGGCCCATTATCTCCAGTCCCTTATTGGCGAACTATCACCTATTGACCTAACCCATTCCTAATATCTGTATTGCCACTTGACTGTGGCTTACTGGCATGAGTCTGGTCATGGCCTCTGCCTGACTCTGCTTCTTTCTCCCACAATTCTGTTCTGTCTTCCCCTCCTACCTATGTTCTGACCTATCAGGCCAAGCAGTTTTTTTTTAAATTAATTAACCAAATGAAAGAAACAGATAGATAGAAGAACCTCCTAAATCAGATGTGGAGTAAAGGGAACACTCATCCATTGTTGGTGGGAATGCAAACTAGTGCAACCACTTTGAAAATCAGTGTGGTGCTTTCTCAGAACATTAGGAGTCAACGTACCTCAGGATCCAGCACTACCACTCTTGGTAATATACGCAAGAGATGCTCAGTTATCCTACAAAAGCATTTGTTGTCCTTTGTTCATTGCAGCATTATTTGTAATAGCCAGAAGCTGAAAACAACCTAGATGCCCCTCAATGGAAGAATGGATAACGAAAGTGTCTAATCTACACATTAGAGTACTACTCAGCTGTAAAAAAAATGACATCTTGAATTTTGCATGAAAATAGATGGAAATATGATATAACCCAGACCCAATAATATAAATATGGTATGCACTCACTCATTAGTGGATTCTAGCCATAAACAATGGACATTGAGCCTATAGTTCTCGATCCTAGAGAAGCTAAGTAATAAGGTGAAAGAAAAAAAATATATAGATCCTCTTAGAAATTGGAATTATATAAGATCACCAGGCAAAAGTTGGGAGTATGGGCATGGGGGTAGGGTGGGGGGAAGGGGAGAGGGGGAGAGAGAAGGGAGAAGGGGTGCGTCAAAGAGAGCTTGGGGGTGAAGGATGGTTGAGATGGAGGAAGGATGGATATGAGAGCAGGGAGGGAGATATCTTAATTGAGGGAGCCATTGTGGGGTTGGCAAGAGGCTTGACTCTAGAAGGGTTCCCAGGAGTCCATGGAGATGACTCTGGCTAGGAATCTGGGCAGAGGAGGAGAGGGTGTCTTAACTGGCCTTTTCCAGTAGTCAGACTGATGACTATCTTGAATATCACCATAGAACCTTTGTCCAGTGATGGATGGAGATAGAGACAGAGATCCACATTGGAGCACTGGACTGAGCTCCCAAGGTCCATTTGAAGAGCAGAAGGAGGGAGAATATGAGCAAGAAAGTCAGGACCACTAGTGGTTGGTCCACCCACTGACACAATGTGTCTGAGCAAATGGGAGTTTGCCAAATTAAGCTGGACTGGGACTGAACAAGCATGCGATCAAACTGGACTCTTTGAATGTGGTTGACGATTGGGGCAGACTGAGAAGCCAATGATAATGGCACTGAGATTTGTCTCTACTGCATGAACTGGCTTTTTGGGATGCTATTCTATTTGTATACATACCTTTCTAAGCCTGGACAGAGTTGGGAGGGCCTTAGACTTTTCACAGGGCAGGGTATCCTGCCCTCTGGTAGGACCGGAGGGGGAAGGGAGGATGGTTAGTCGGGGAGTGGAGCAGAAGTGGGAAGAGTGGAGGAAGTGGGAATTTTGATTGGTATTATTTATAAAGTAATAAAATGTATTATAAAATGGGATGTATTAAAACCCAGAAAGTGAATAAAACAGGATTATAGTAAACAACAACAACAGCAACAAACTATATAGCTAAATGAAAAGTCATGTATTTCACCATCCACGGATGTGTGTGCCCATAAGATTGCGATGCAATCATAAGATTACAGGTACATATTATATGAAACTGCATGGTGATGGGAAGATATGATAGTTGTTACTGAACATGTGAAACTGCAGAAAAAAGCCACAGTTTTCAGAATCAGCTGTAATTGTGTTATGACCAGCAATTGCTTGTGGTAAATGCTCCTGACAGTCAGTTGCTTCAGTTACACCATAGGAACCCAGGAGTTAGCCATAGCAAGAGGACTTCAGCTGGTGGTAAGTCATACTCCAACAACTGAAAACTTACTTTTTGAATATCTGTTATATAATAGACACTTTCTAAAATCCTGTGCAGAGATGTTCAGTATAACATTTACTTTCAATAGGTGACTTCAGAGTTCATGGTTTAGAATATGCTGAGGATAGAATTCGGTTGGAGTTATTGGGAGAGTCTTACTCTCTAATTATGTGCCTAATAAGCATGCAGACCTGAGCTGAACTCACATTTAAAACTTTTAAAAGTTGAGGCAGTCTAATTATTTGGGCGGTTATATATTCAGCCACAGAGATATAAAGGCAACTAAGAATATGCTCTTTGCATCATTTGTTATCTTAAAGCACAAGAAAAATATTACTTAGGAAGGAAAAAAGGTGTTTAAGTGGTACTGTGCTTTGGGAGATGTTAGCATAAGAACTGAAAATGATTCATTGGATTTGGCATCTGGACTCCACATCCTTGATGAGGTCAGTTTGGTGCAGTGACAGGATCACGGATCAATATGCAGTGAGTTAATTAGAAGTGGGGAGGTAAGGAAGTATAAAAAATATTTATAGGTTTTAAAGTTGAGCTATAAATTCTTTTCAGGGGAAGAAATCTCTTCAATGAAACAGAGCTTATCTTTTTTTCTTTCTCCTTTCTCCTTCTCTCCTCCACTCTCAACGGAATGAAATGCCTCTCATATGCTAACCAAATGCTGTACTGATGAATCCTGAACCTTACTGGGGATACTACACAAGTGCTCCACCAGTAAGTGACACTGGCAAGTCTATCACTACTGGGGGGGTTGTTCTAGGCAGATTCTAGGCAGATTCTAGCTACAACCTCAGCATTGTATATCCTCTTCCAAAGTTTTTAAAAATGTATATGGGTATTTTCCATGAATGTGTGGCCATGTGTCATTCAATTTCTTGGTGCATGAGAAGGCCAGAAGAGACCTCTGAATCTCCTGGAATTGAAGTTATAGATGGTTTAAGTATACATGATAATTTTGGGAACTGAACTCAGATCCACTGAAGGAGCAGGCAATGCTTTTAATTGCTGAATGACCACTCCAGCCCTTTTCTTTTTACTTTTTATTGTGGGCCATAATTCCAGTAAATTGCTGAAGTGGAACTTGTCCTGTAGCTGAGTCAGACCTTGAGTAGGCAAGTCTTTTTTTCTTTTAAAGATTTATTTATTTATTATGTATATAGTGTTCTCTCTGTATGTATGCCTGCATGCCAGAAGAGGACTCTAGATCTCATTATAGATGGTTGAGAGCTACCTTGTTGTTGCTGGGAATTGAACTCAGAACTTCTGAAAGAATAGATAGTGCTCTTAACCTCTCTCCATCTCCTGAACTTACTCTCTAGCCCAAATAGGCAATTCTTATCTCAGCCTCCTAAAACAGTTGAGATTACTGGTGTGAACGATAAGGATTGCCTATGAATGATTTATTCTTGAAGGGAAGTGACATGACAACATTTACGTGTCAATGAGAATGGTCTGCTGGAAAGAATATCCTTGTGTCTTGTCTTGGTTAGGATGAAAAGAGAAGGAAAAAACTCATGAGTCTAAGAGTTAAATTTCTGGGTGTGAGACAGATCCCGAGCCAGTGTGTGTGTGTGTGTGTGTGTGTGTGTGTGTGTGTGTGTGTGTGTGAAGAGGCCATTTGAAGTGAATGACAACTCTTTCCCCTCAGGAACTTGTATATGTAGTAGCTTGGAAAGATAGCTGATGGTACAGTGAGAACTCCTCGGTTAACTGCTATCATTTAGAAAAAGAGAATGT
>NW_026069010.1:19509-20941 GCF_014885135.2 Alexandromys fortis
TTGTTGTTGTTTGTTTGTTGAGACAGGGTTTCTCTGTGTAGCTTTGGAGCTTGTCCTGGAATTTGCTCTGTAGACCAGGCAGGCCTTGAATTTGACATCCATTTGCCTCTGCCTACCGAGTTTTGGGATTAAAAAGGCATACGCCACCACCACACAGTAAGTTGTAAAGTCTTAATGAACTTGTTCCAATGTAGACAGTGTCCAAAGAACTAGTTAGTATTGTCACAGCCATGCTCTTCTCTGTGTAGCTATCTCTTGAACTCAAAATATAGTCAAGGATGACACTAAATTCCTGATCCTCATGCCTACACCTCTAGGTTGTTGGTATTAAAGATGTATACCACCATACTCAGTTTTGTGCAGTGTTGGAGATCAATCCCAGAAACAAGAACTTGCTAGTCAGGTACTTTCCCAGCTGAGGCCCATCCTCATCAACAGAAACATGTTTGTCTCTGAATGGGAACTTCTATAATGCATAGTCAACAAATGACTCCTAAAACACAGTATAGAGCAGTATATGGTATGGTAAAGACAGGGTTAAATTAACATTTATTAAAGACTCACTTGGTCCAACATGGAACATTTCTGTGTTTATTCTCATTCTATCCTCACTTGGATAATTTATTCTCCACTATAAAGCCATTCCTGATCAGCAGATGAAGAAACTAAGGCTCAAAGAAATGACATTAACAGCAACAGAGATATGATTAGCAAACAGACTCATTAGGACTAATGAGATTGCATCTGTCCGCAGTACCAGGGTTGAGAAATCCTGAATCCCATTACACAATGTCCTGCATAGGACGTTAGTGAGAGTGACAAGGAGGAAATGAAACTAAGGAAGTGTAATAAGAAACCAAGGATGGGAAATCACTATCATATCCCACGTGAGGCTTGTCAGCTCTTGTGGCAAATCCTGTCAAATTAAGCTCTGGCTCTGTGTTGTGTAAGTTTTCCCAAGGAAACAAGATACATGCCCACCATTCTGGTGGACCCATGGCAGACCAAAGTAATGGTTACCTCAAAGTGCAATTTGGTGAATCGACAATTTTTATTGGGTTTACTAACAAGAGTATCGGTAAGGAGTTATAGGAGAAGGGATGACTCAGATGTAGTTCTGTGACCAAAAAGCCCAGCTCAAACAAGGGTGAAGGAAGACTCATGAAGTTGTATTCCTGCAACATTCTGCATGACATACAGACAACTTGACAGGTCAGGTAGAAATGCTGGTCAAAGTCTATCCCAATAGATGTTTCCTGTTCCCATGACCACAGAGAGAAGCAATTCTTTAAGTTTCAACTCTCCAAGACGTGTGAAATTTCTTTACTTTCTGAAACCCAGGAAGCTGCCTTGTGCCTCCTGATGGAAATGTTTGAGTTTGAAGGAAGTGTCTGCATAAAACTGTTGCAGCACACATCTGCAATTTCAGCAT
>NW_026069010.1:26268-27828 GCF_014885135.2 Alexandromys fortis
AAGAGCTCAATATTATTGTTTCTTTTTAAAGATAGATGGATAAGTCTACAATTTTTATGGCTGTACAAAATTACCCTAGGTTTTGTGCAAATACATATTAAGGCAGGATTTAGAAATAAGTGAGATGTTTCTTCCTACATTTTTATTAGATTATACTGCTGGGGATTGAGTCTAAGGTTTCTTGTACACTACAAATTTCCTCCTACCAGTGAACTGTGTCCTGAGGTCCTCACTGGGGAAATTTTAGGCAGGTAAAGGCTTTACCATTAAGCTATGCTCCCATCCCCTCACAAGAGGGTCTAGACCAGCTCTCCATTACTGATACAACATCCACAGGCCAATAAATAAGTTTCAACAGATAACCTGTAGGCAGATTTTGTGGCCCACATGCCATAGGAAAAGAAAATATTCCAAGTTTCCTGAACCTGGCTGTGGTTCTGAGACTTCTTGGTTGATGGCTATAGACATGATCTGACCCTAAATCAGGAAACACAGTAAAAGGAAATCTTGTTTTTAGGAGGCTAGAAAAGTAATCACAGAGGCCCCCTGAGGACTTACTACCATTGTGTTATCATCGAGATTTGTGTCCTGTGAAGCAGTGAAGATTCCAGATAGTCTCTAGACTGATCAGGATTTAGATTTGAAAGTAGATAGAAGGATAACTTCCCAGGAGAAAACTGTGGATTGCTTAGCAGAGAACAGCAAGTGATTAGATGCTGGAGGAGGGCACATTTAGCAATATCTGTCACATTTGGAATGACAAAGGAAGGACTCAGGGTCAGACACAGCTAGGCTAAAATCTGTTCTTTCACTATTTGTATAGATTTCTGGTATCATATTTTCTCTTAACATCATTCTAACCTTACAAAGATAAGAAATAATGAACCTTTTAGAATTCTTATATAGATTATATAGATAAATCTAAATTCCATAGTAATTACACAATACATGGTTTTTAAGGAGAGGCCCACAAACTCCACCAAATCTCATTAGGACTCACCCTCTATCCCACACAACATGAAGCTGTGCAGTCACGTACACTCTTAGTATAACAATGAGTGAGAAACTTCAAAACAAGAAAGAGCAATGACAGGCACTAGTTTGAAGGTAGAGACGTTATCCACTTCCCACTAACTTCCTCTCTTTGTAGAATCACAAGGTAGAATAGATTACCAAGCAGTGGTAGCAGTCATTCGATCTCCACTTCAACAATGGGCCAAAGCCAAATGCCTTAGGTGAACAGAAATAATAGGCAAACACTAGGTCAAGGATCCTCACAATGAAAAGAAGCAGAAACTTGAAAACTGTCTAAATCTGGGGTTGAAAGAAGGCAGTGAGTTTGGAAGGTGGAGGAGACCTTGGCACCATTATTCAAGTCCTGGTGTAATCATATTTTGAACTCAAGACCATGTAAGTAAGAAGTTAGATATGAAGAAAACTGCTTCTGTAATGGGAGCTGTGTCTTGAATGCCCCTTTATGTTTAAGCATCCCTCACACTGCAGTTAAGGTCTTTCTACTATATAAGAATCCAAGACAATGAGAAGCATCACCAGCTACCT
>NW_026069011.1:0-1645 GCF_014885135.2 Alexandromys fortis
GGGGGGGGGGGGGGGGGGGGGGGACCCAGGATGTAGGAAGGACAGACAACTGTCCAATGGGATAGACTTTATTGGCTACCTTAAGGAGTACGAAAAGACCTTTGACACAGCAAGTTCTTTGAGTGAAACTACTTCCTGAATGGCAATGAATATGCTTTTTTCTGTTCTGTTCTTCAGGCAAATTCCAGGTGATGATACAGAAGCTGTAGAGTGCAGTGAAACACGAGAGAGGCTGCTCCTGTGCAAAGTATTGCAAGTGCTGATCTCTGCTCACTGTTGGCGGTCTGTGCTGGAGCAGAGGGCTTACCTCACCAATCGAAGGCTATCAATAAGGTCCTTTCACCATGACGTAAACTAGCTGAACTGTTTGACTAATGTCAGTGAACTCAACACCAAGGTGTACAGCTCTTTATTTTAAACCTCTTTATTTCGTAGTGTTATATGTATTTAACCATAGATTGAGATTGAAACTCGGGGTGTGTTGAATTGCTATATGGGAAAATGTGCACCCATCAGAATAGTTTCTATTTAAATGACCAAAATTTGTTAAAGCATAAATGTGTTTTAGTTATTTAAAAAAAACACTATGCTAAATTAAGCTTAATTTTATTGTATTGTTTATAATTTATTTGTTGAGAGAATTTGTATGCTTATATAAGGATTTCATTTATACATTGTATGTTTATATGTATATATATATATATAAATACATATGTTATTGTCAAAAAAAGAAAATAGATATCTTCATACAACATATTCTGATTATGGCTTCCCCTCCCCATATTCCTACCAGTTCTTCCAACCCCCCCTCACATCAGGATCCACACTCTTTTTGTCTCTTTCTAGAAAACCAATAGGCATCTAAGGAAAAATAATAAAATAAAATACACCCATCAGGTTCAGTGTGGTAGGATTTATATTGAGGTCTTTGATCCGTTTGGACGTGAGTTTTGTGTGTGGGGATAGATATGGGTCTATTTGCATTCTTCTACATGTTGACATCCAATTATGCCAGCACCATTTGTTGAAGATAGCTTCTTTATTCCCTATTGTATAATTTTAGCATATTTCAAAAATCAGGTTTCCATAGGGGTGTAGATTAATATCCAGGTCTTCAATTTGATTCTATTGTCAACCTGTCTGTTTTTATGCCAATACCAAGCTGTTTTTAGTGTTGTAGCTCTATAATAGAGCTTGATGTCAGGGATGGTGATGCCTCCAGAAGTCTCTTTATTGTACAGTATTGTTTTGGCTATCGTGAGTTATTTGTTTTCCCATTTGAAGTTGAGTATTGTTCTTTCGAGGTCTGTGAAGAATTATGTTGAGATTTTGATGAGAATTGCATTGAATCTACAGCTTGCTTTTGGTAGGATTACCATTTTTATTATGTTGATTCTACCTATCCAAGAGCATGGGGGTCTTTTCATTTTTTGATATCTTCTTCAGTTTCTTTCTCCAAAGACTTAAAGTTCTTGTATAGTTGTTTCACTTCTTTCGTTAGTGTTACCCCAAGATATTTCATGTTATTTGTGGCTATTGTGAATGGTGATGTTTCTCTGATTTCTTTTTCAGCTTCTTTATCATTTGTATATAGGAGGGCTACTGATTTTTTTTTTGAGTTGATCATGTGTCCTGCCACATTACT
>NW_026069011.1:6423-9996 GCF_014885135.2 Alexandromys fortis
AAAAAAAAAAAAAAAAAAAAAAAAGAAATCAAGGGCAGGCTGGAGAGATGGCTCAGAGGTTAGGAGAACTGACTGCTGTTCCAGAGGTCCTGAGTTCAATTCCCAGCAACCACATGATGGCTCACACCCATCTATAATGAGATCTGGTGCCCAGAACACTATATACGTAAAATAAATAAATTAAAAAAAAAAAAGAAATCAAGGGCTAGGGATAAGAACTACATAGCATATGCAAGGCCCTGAGTTCAATCCCTAGCACTGCAGGAAAAATAAACACATAGGAAGCCATAGGAGTACTTAGGGAGGTGTAGGAAAGGACCACAGCAAACTCTGAAAAAGAAGTCTGAGGGCAAACAAAGAGCAGCTGGGCAGAAGTCCTGGTAGAGGTTTGCATTTACTTGCTTTTTTGAGATAAGATTATCCTATAAGCCCGGACTGACCTTTAAATTACTCTTGCTGGCCTCAAACTTATGATCCTCCAGCTTCAGCCTCCAGAGTGCTGGGATTTAGGAGAGTGCCACTGCTCCTGACTCAGAAGTCCTTCTGTACAAGGTGGTGGTGGTCTTGTGTAAGACTGTAGTTTGACAGTCTTTTATGGATATTGTTAGGCTATAATCCTAAGGACACAGCCTAACTTCTCAGCCTTACTTATTATCTCGGCAGAATTGATACAGCAGTAATACTCTATTTTGTTCCTGACCATTTTCACATGCCCTAACTCTCTCAAGATAAGGTGAATCAAACAGTCAAGGGCCAGTCAAGTGCATGCCTTTAATTCCAGCACTCCAGAGGCAGAAGCAGGCAAAACCCTTGTGTCTAAGGTTAGCCTGGTCTACACAATAAGTTCCACATCAGCTGGGGCAATGTAGTGGGACCCTCTCTGAAAAAACTAAACACTGACTCAGACTACTACTATAGCAAACTGATATACACACATATTGGCACAGGTAGGAAAATAAAAATAATATAGACTAACCATTTAACTCTTTAAAGACTAGACTATGGATTATTTCACAAAGGCATATACTGGACAACGTAAGCTGAGAAACTCACATACCATTGTCACGTTGCTATCCAACTGCTGAGATTTCCAGTGATGTCTATGCTTGTTCACACTCTACAGGAAGGAAAGTTAATGATCTTCAGAGAATGAAAAACTAAAAAGAAACAAGTTTTTCTACAAAATTTCAACTACCCTAAAATTTAAAAAATACATAAATGCCAAATATATTCTGATGATTAGAATAATTTGGTAAGTAATTCACAAATACTTGAGTATTTATAATTATTTCAATTACAGACAAAGGACAGAAGTACATCTGAGGAGGTTTAATTTGATTGAAGGGGACACTTACCTGTCGAACAGCTGAGAACTGGACCACTTGCTGCTGCTGCCACTGAAGTGTTGGAGAATAACCTTCTGGGGCAGGCTGGCATCCTGAAAGCTGGAAATCAGGTCACAGATGTTAGGCTGTTTCAGTGCTGTAACTAGAATCTATACCTATGCAGAGTAAGAGCAAAATCAAGATGAAGAGTAAGTACATTTTAGTGAATGATAAGATTATTTAAGAGAATGAAGGTACATTTTATCAGAGCAGAAAGGCAGGTAGTTCACTTTACATCTATGAACCAGTTAATAAAAGAGATCTTTTGGGGCTGGAGAGATGGCTCAGTGGTTAAGAGCATTGACTGTTCTTCCAAAGGTTCCAGGTTCAATTCCCAGTACCCATATTACAGTAAACAACTGTCTGTAGCTCCCGTTCCAGGGGATCTGATGCCCTCATACAGACATACAAGCAGGCAAAACACCAATGCGTTTTAAGTAAAAATAACAAAATCTTTTTTTTAAAAAAGAGAGATCCTTTGTCATTTTACTTAGAAAAATACGTGCTGAATGTTGGAGGTGAAGTTCTTATGAAATATGAAGGATATGAATCTAAAGGATTATAACTTAATTCTATTTTTCTATAATAGTGAGGAGAAACAAAGAAGAGAGAATAAAGAATTTTGGAACGGTCAAAAATGTATCCCAAAACTCAAAGATAGTTGACTTGAAAAAAAAAAAATCTACATTTTTAAAACCTTTTTTTTTTTTTGGAAGGGGGGTAAGGGTGGGCATGGTGACGGCATCATGACCCCAGGAGTTCTCAAACGAAGAAGTTAAATACCTTATGTGCCTAACCTTACTCTTGTTTTCCAAAACAGCACACAGACAACAAGTGATCAGGCATCGTCTTCTAATAAAACAGTGGGGTAAATTTGAAAAAAAGCTAAGTTTACATGAAATCATGTGCCATCAAGTAAAAATTTGTGAAGCTATATAAAACCTTATAGTGCCTGAATTAAAGCATCCATACTATAAACATTAAAGGAATTGCCTCAAACACAAAAAATTTATCAAAAACCTTCCAAAAACACCCAAAAACTTGATCTCAAGCCGGGCGGTGGTGGCACACGCCTTTAATCCCAGCATTCAGGAGGCAGAGGCAGGCGGATCTCTGTGAGTTCGAGGCCAGCCTGGTCTACAAGAGCTAGTTCCGGGACAGGCACCAAAAAGCTACAGAGAAACCCTGTCTCGAAAAACCAAAAAAAAAAAAAAAAAAAAGAGATGAAAACGTGAAAATTTTATTAGGAAATAGCCGTCACCACATGGAATAAACTGTCAGGGTGCTGGTGTTTGACTCACACCTTAGACAGCAGAGACTGGGAGGCAGAAGCAGGCGGAGCTGTGATTTTAAGGCCAGCCTTGTCCCCAAAAGGGACAGACAACAGAAAACTGAACTTACATATTCCCTGAAAACATTGGGATATTTTTTTTTTTCGAGGCAAGGTTGCACTGTATACCCCCAGCTGGCCTGGAACTCCTTATGTACACTGGACTGCGTATGTAGACAGGGACCTGTCTGGTCGCCTGAGTGCTTAAAGGCATGTCACTACATCTGGGCCATCTTTTATTTATAAAATAAAATTAAATATAAACACATTATTTTCCCTGATCCCAAATTTCCTCCCTCCAATCATTTCCATGTACTCCTATCTTACTCTCTTAAACATGGCTTCTTCTCCTCTTTACACACATACAATCTGCTCAGTCCATATACTGTTAGCTATGCACACAATTTCGGGGCTGGCCAACTGGTGTTGGATAACCAATTTGGGGGCCTCCAGGTATCTGCATTCTTAAGTTACTAACAAGAGGTCCCTTATTTTACTCTCAGGCTTAGGTTCCATGTAGCCCAGTGGGGCCTAAAATTCCTATGTAGTCTCCAGGCTGTCCTTGATCCTCCTGCCTCCACCTCCCCAGTGCTGACAAGCTTAGGTTACCACACTTAAAATACGCAGTGCTGTGGGCAGAACCCTGTGCATGCTAGATGAACACTGTAATCAACAGGCTATAGCCCCAGCTACAATCTCTTATTTTATTTTACTGGTTTTTCAAGACAGGGGGGACTGGAGAGATGGCTCAGAGGTTAAGAGCATTGCCTGCTCTTCCAAAGGTCCTGAGTTCAATTCCCAGCAACCACATGGTGGCTCACAACCATCTGTAATGGGGTCTGGTGCCCTCTTCTGGCC
>NW_026069012.1:0-1834 GCF_014885135.2 Alexandromys fortis
AACACAGAGGAAAAGGTGGGAGCACACTGGGGAGAGGAGGGAGAGAGAGTGAGAGGAGGAGGGGGAGGAGGGGAGAAGGAAGAGGAGGGGGAGGAGGAGGAGAAAGGACCATAAAGACATAAAGGCTTGGTTGGTGATGGGGGTGGGGAGCCGGTGAGAGTGGCCAAGCAGCAGCAGTATCCTAGGAACACCTGGGCAAATCTTCTGTGACTAGCCTCAAACTCCCTGTGCAGCCCAGGCTGACCTTGGACTCCTGATCCTCCTGCCTCCACCTCCCCAGAGCTGGGATGGCAAGTGTGTGCCACTCCACGCAGCCTGAGAAACAGGATTTTGTAACCAAAGCTCAGGCCCAGCTTGGTAAACTTCCTGAAGATCGTGTAATTGCATGTTTAAAATGAACAAATGCTGTGTTCTATAAATTCTGCCTTGTTGTTGTTTTTAAAATACACCTGGGGAGCAGAAGAGATGGCTCGGTGGCTGAAGAGAGAGCATTGTGCTCATGGAGAGGACCCCAGTTGGGCTCTCAGCACTCATCCCAGGGTCTCACATCCACCTGAATTCTAGCTCCGGGGATCCCACACCCTCTCCTGACTTCTGAGGGATGCTTGCTCTCATGTGCACGTTCTCTCTTCCCCACCCACTAGACATAATTTAAATTAAAAATCTTTTTTTTAAAAAAACACAACTGGGGCTAAGAAAACATGAAGTCTCAGTTTTCCCAGCGGCTCTGAATCTCAGAAAGGAGAATATTCCAGATGGAGGGTGAGAGAGAAACCAGGCACTTGGCGGGAGGGGCTGGCCTCACAGTTGGACTGTTTGGATTCTTTGCATTGACTTGACTCTTGCTCCAGGAGGTTGCCTGTGCGTTCTGGAGCAAATATCTCCATCCCAGGAAGAAGGCCAGCCTCACTTTTCAGACGGGGAAACTGAGGCTCAGAGGGCTCAAGCAGGTTACCCAGACTCATGACCATTAAAGGGTAAGAACAGAGAGAGTTACAGTCCAGGATTGTCTGCTCCAGCGCCTGGGCTCTGAGATGTCCTTTCTACAGCAAACATCAAGAGTCCTTGCTCAGGATCCCGTGCTGCCCACGCGTCGGCGCTTCGCTGGCGCCACCTGCTGGTCACTTGAGGAAAGCTCCGTCTTCTAGCGGTGCCCTCCCTTAATAGTCTCCTTCCTCCCTTCCAGTGTTTTCTGCCTACATCTCCCAGAGGCTTTTAGTCAGGAACAGCTGTCTAGCTTCATCTTTGCGACAAGGAGATCAAGAGACTTCTCAAAGATGACCCAGAGAAGCGGAGGGAGACCCAGGTGTACTGCGACCACCCACCTATGCAGTTTGGAGCCAGTCCCTCTGTGGGATTGGTTTACATGCCAGGGAATTTGTTTGCTGGCACAGGGGCTTATTATGCAGCAGGCCAGCGGTCCCCCTCATATATTCGTGTGTGTGTGTGTGTGTGTGTGTGTGTGTGTGTGTGTGTGTATACGCATGCGTGTGTGTCTGCTTAGCTTTTACTCTTTACCCTTTTGTTTTGAAAACAAAACCCAAACAATTTACTGTAACCACTGTGAGCTGTTTGGGGTGTGACTGGGTGGTAACTCACTTGCAAGACCCTTAATTCAATCTGTAGCAACAAAAAAATAAAAAATAGGGCTGGAGAGATGGCTCAGTGGTTAAGAGCATTGCCTGCTCTTCCAAAGATCCTGAGTTCAATTCCCAGCAACCACATGGTGGCTCACAACCATCTGTAATGAGGTCTGGTGCCCTCTTCTGGCCTGCACGCATACACACAGACAGAATATTGTATACATAATAAATAAATAAATATTTAAAAAAAA
>NW_026069012.1:7548-9357 GCF_014885135.2 Alexandromys fortis
TTAGAGGAGCTGGCTGACTCAAGGCCAGCTCCTGCCTGGCGCGTGGATCCTGGTGGTCCTCATCCTTCCGTTCAACTACTGAGAAGTCCATGTGACCCTGGGGTGTGGTCCCATGGTCTGCTACTGATGCTCTTGTCTCAGCTGCATCTGCAAGCCATCTCCCCCTCCCCTCCTTCTCTCCATGTCCTCTCTTTTGTGGCCATCAAGTCTACTACTTCTTTTGGAGGGTGAGAGTGGCTTGGAGATAGTAGGTTTGTATTAACCATAAAAGTAACGACTTACACAATTCACTAACTTTTCGCAGTAACCTTTGACACAGAGGAACCTATTTTATACAAGGGGAAAACTGAGGCTGAAAACATTTAATTAGCAACTAGCTGGTTGAAACAAACCCACACACACCTGCCTGTGTTCACAGCTCAGGACTCTATTTTTTAATTTTACTTATTTCTTATTAGTTTATGTATATGAGTGCTTTTCCTGCGCCTCTGTCCTTGCACATGTGTGTACCTGATGTCCTTAGAAGGAAGAAGGGCATCAGGTCCACTGGAGCTGGAGATACAGATAGCTGTGAACCTCCATATGGTTGCTGGGAATCAAACCCAGGTCCTCTATAAGAAGAACAAGTAATCTGAGCCATCCAGGATTCTGTTTGTTTTTTGTTTGTATGTTTTGTTTTGTTTTTAGTTTTTCGAGACTCTGTAGCTTTGGAGCCTGTCCTGGAACTAGCTCTTGTAGACCAGGCTGGCCTCGAACTCACAGAGATCTGCCTGCCTCTGCCTCCCAAGTGCTGGGATTAAAGGCGTGCACCACCACCACCTGGCTTGTTTGTTTGTTTTTGAGACAGGGTTTCTCTGTAGCTTTGGGGCCTGTCCTGGAACTAGCTCTTGTAGAACTGGCCTCAAACACACAGAGATCTGCCTGCCTCTGCCTCCTGAGTTCTGGACTCTTTTTTAATTTTGTTTTGTTATTTTATTTTTTTGAGACAGGGTCTTTGTGTGTAGTTGTGACTGTCCTGGACCTTGCTCTGTAGACCAGGCTGGCCTCAAACTCAGAGATCTGCCTGCCCCTCCCAAGTACTGGGATTAAAGGCGTGTGCCACCATCACCAGCCAGCTCAGGGCTCTTAAACTATTGATTACTGTGATTTGTATAATGTCTATGTTAACATTGTTACCTTGTAAATTGACTTTAGGAGAAGTAGAGGTGAAGGCTCCATCAGGGAAAGTACGCTGGGACTGCCTGCTACCCGGCCTCGCTGATCCAGGAGCCCCACAGTCAGGGGGTTTGTTTGTTTGTTGTTTTTGTTTTAAAATCATATCAATTATCAACATGGGGCAAAGATCAACATCCTCCACCAAGAATGGGAAGCCCCACAGACCAAGCTTGAAGGGAAACCCAGAAAAGAGAATTGAAAAAGAACAAAAACCAAGCATGATGGTCAGAGCTGAGGTTTTGGAGACGAAAGATCCTGAACAGGTCTGGACATGGAGAAACTGGATGGAATGGAGTTTATTATTTATTTTTTTTTATTTTTTATGGTTTATTTAATGTGCATTGGTGTGAAGGTGTCAGGTCCCCTACAACTGGATCTTCAGACAGTTGGGAGCTGCCACGTGAGTGCTGGGAACTGAATCCAGGTCGTTTGGAAGAGCAGTCAGTGCTCTTAACCGAGTCATCTCTCCAGCCCCCTGGAATGGAGGTTAACCCAAGGCCAACAGCCACAGTTAAATGAGAAAGGACCGAAAGACAAGCGTTAAAAGCTGCGGGAAACCTTTGAACGAATTCTACGACTTATTTATAAAAAAGA
>NW_026069013.1:0-11320 GCF_014885135.2 Alexandromys fortis
GGGGGAATGGGAGGCAGTGGCGGGGAAGAGACAGAAATCTTCAATAAATAAATAAATAAAAGATAAAAAATAAATAAATAATGGCAACAATATGGAAATGAACAAGGCACCAAGATATTACGTGGAAGGAAAAAAAAAATCCCTAACACAGTGTTTTACACAACTGGAGTAGCTAGAAGTCCAAAAGTCAGATAGTAAGAGCTGGTGAGGGCATGGGGAAACAGGAACCTTCATGTGCTGCCAAAAAACTGTCGGCTCAGTGGGCAACGACTCTGCTCACCAAGGCTGATGACTCCCTGGACCCACACAGTGAGAACAACAAAAGAGTCCATTCCAACCCTCTGACCTTCACATACACACACACACACACACACACACACACACACACCCTTCCCCCTGGACCCACACAGTGAAAACAAAAACAAAAACAAAAAAAAAGAACAGTCCGTTCCAACCCACCTGACCTTTACACACACACACACACACACACCCACACCTCCCCCAGTAAATAAACATAAAAACTAAACAAAATTCTAAAAAGTGTTGAACTGTGTGCTTAGCCTGGCTGCACGTGAGGTGTGAATGCTGAAATACAGATGTAAAGTGGTCGTCATGCGCATCACTCACTTGACTATTACTGAGTATGCAGGGAAGTGAGGGGTTAAAATTAAGAGGCCCACAAGTCTTGCTTGCTCTGGGTGGGAATTAAGAGCTCAGACCAGCAGGTGGCAGTGCTGATCTGTTGGTGTCCTCAGCCCTGAATCTAGACACAGCGGATTCAACTAGATCCTAATAACAAGTAGGTAAAGAACCAGGTGGGAAACAACTGTGTTTGCCTTCCAAAGACTTAAAAGGAAAACAAACAACTACTCGGAGTACCAAGGAAAACTCACGCTAGCTCTTTGGAACTGCCAAGCGCTAAAATCTTTCCCCCTCAGTTCTGGGGATGGAGCAGGGTCTTGTACAAATGTTATACCTAATCAAGCTGCATCTCTAATCTCAGACAGAAAAATTCTTGGCAAGCCACTGTCTAGATTGACATTTGAATTTTTCGCATCCAGTTGTTATTATGATAGTTTTAAATTAAAATACTTTTATTAATTCCTTGACAATTTTATGTGTTGAAATCATTTTCAGCCCCACTCCTGCCCCTAATGCCTGGCAGTCCACCCCACCTCCCCCGATTTTGTGTCTTTAAAAGCTAACTCATGCAGTCCAATTTGTGATGCTCACACAACCTGGGTATGAGATCACACACTGAGCTTGGTACACCTACCAGGGGCCAAACCCTAAAGAAAAAAAATGCCTCTACCCCAGAGGCCATCAGCTGCCCATAGTGCCTCAGTAGGAATGGCACGAACCCCACTGCCCTCCATAAAAAGGGATATTTTTAACAACAAAAGAGGTGGGACATGGTGGCACATGCCTTTAATCCTGGCATTTGGGAGTCAGAGGCCGGTGAATCTCTATGAATTTAAGGCCAACTCACTCTACATAGCAAGTTTCAGGTCAGCCAGGGCTTTGAAGTTAGACCATCTCCAGACAGAGAAAAGAAAAAGGAGCTTGAGGGTAAATTAAAAGGCCACAGGAAGAGAAGAACAGCACTCGAATCTTTGGATATAAGACTGTCAGGGACCAGGTCTGTCACTGGAGACTAACTGGGCCCTGTGGCCCTGGTGGTAGGACAGATAAAGGAACTGGTTCACTCTTCACTTCCTTCCCATTTTGTTCCCCTCTCTTTCCCTTCCTTACAGAACTGGACAGAGTCTGCTGCTAAGCATTTGGTTCCGGCCACCACGTAGACTTTGGGCAGTGAGCCTGTCTTCTCCACCTTGGAAGGGACCCTGTCATGATCTATGCTCTCCTCCTCTTGTTCCTTGAGCACTGTTGGCTTTCTTGTGTTATAGCCATGCTGGACCTCAAACCCTTCTACTCTTGGCTTCTGTGGTTGCAGGAAGAAGAGCCAGGCGGCAGAAAAGGAGACTGGATGTGGGGGTTCCAGGGCAGACGTCTGACCTCAGGCCTCCTCAGCTGACATTCAGAACTAGCGTTCCTGCTTATTACTGCTGGCGGTTGTATATTTGGAACAAAGGTTCCCAGTGTTCCGATCTTAACTTCTCGTACTTTTAACTCTTCCCAGGACACCCCTGGCTGGGCCCTAAGGAACAGATCACCAGAATCTTAGCTTTTCCACATGGCAAAGTTACAAGAACCACAAGTTTCTGTGTCACCCTGTTCTGACCAGCCAGCATGACCCAGAAGCTACAGCTGAGGCCAAACTCATTGCCATAATCCAAAGAGAAGCCTATATACTTCCAAAGAGTGGTGCTCACAAAGGGGCCCAGTTCGGAGGTCCTAATCAGGCTTCTGGAATGTTGGGTGGAGTCACAAGGAACCCAAATCATTACACACCTGCTGTTCAGAATTGCTACCTGGAATTCTTGCTCCAGGGTAGTCAGTGTGTGTGTTCAAAAGATCCTGAACCACCTTGACCAGAGTCACATTCACTATGGACAATCCATTTACACCATGAATAGCAGCCAAAAGTAGGCTGTAAGCAGGGAGCTGGAAACAAACCTGCTACTGTATTGGACGTCTTTGACTACACAGTAGAAATGATGGCATTGCTGTCTCTGCAATGATGCCCGTTATCCCTGGGGCCTTCTCTGCTGCTTCTCTTTCCTATAAAATCCTTAGTTTTCTTTATATAAACGGAAAAGCTGGGCATGTAATGGAAGAATTCAGACTAGGGCTGAGACCACGATACCAGCAGCAGCTCCTCCCCTACAGACACTGAGGGGCGGCCTATTGGTCTGGGAAGCCCAAGCAAACAGACTTCCAGGTGCCAGGATTTCTTACTTGGGGAAGTGAGTTTACATCGGTTGGTGGCCACTTATCCTGTTCCCCACCCAATTCCTTGCTACCTGCTAGAGAAACAGAGGGCTTGGCTGCAGGATCATGGCGTAATGTCCTCTGCCTACCACCGCTGTCTACTTGTCCATCTGTTCATGGCATGCACAATTCTTTAAAGAACCTTTTCATTCCAACAGTCCTGCACGGTGTTGCACCTGAGCCTGCACCTGAGACCCTTCAGTTTCCTGTTAGCCTATCAGGTTGTCTGTGGCACAGGAAAGAGTTCAGCGACAACGTCAATTTAGGCACCAAAAATGTTACTTACCGAGTCGCCTGGAGTCCTAATGTCCCTGTTTGACAGAGGCTGCTCTGTCCTGTTTCTGCTTTGGAGAATTTGTTATGACAGAAAAAAGTGGAGTTTATAGCCTGATTTTTTCATGGTGATTGATTTAGAACAAAATAAAAAGGAAGAAAACAAAACCCTCAGGTTTTTCTGGATTGCGTTAATCCCAGGCAGACAGAGCACAGTCTAAGGGTTCCTGCAGAGGGGGGTGGCAGTGACCCACGGGGCAGCTAGGGTGTGGCCTCCTTCAGGGAGCAGCCCTCCTCCAAGACAAAGGCAGCCCTTCTGAGGAGCAAAGGTCCTCAGAACTTCCAACAAGTTGGCAATCCTGAACCAAGGATATTTTTGATGTCTTATATAAATATTTAGACCCCAAGAGAGACAACAGCTGTGTAAAACTTACTACTTAAGGGAAATCAACTTGAACCCTTAGATATGCTCACACACACTAACTCATCCCCTACTGCTAGGAAAGATTCCTGCCCCTCTCAGCTCCTGAGCCTTGTCTGTGTGCTGTGACCGTGCGACAGTGCCTTTAATACTCGTTCTGCTTCTGTCCTTGCCCCCTCCCTGCCACCTTCAGTAAATCTATCACTGCTCTGTCACTGTTGTCTGTGCACGGTGAAGCCCCAACAAGTGAGTTTCTGTACCACCTTCTACTGTGGTCGAATCAGTCAGTTTGACTCAGTAGTTTGGCTTAGATTCATTCCCGTCGCTGAAGGCAAGGCCCACACACTGTTGACTCATGAGCGGTGCTGACAAAGGAGATCCAGTCTGGAGAATCCTACGTAGCCTTCCAAGAATGGTGGGTAGCGTTATAGGGAGCCAGAAATGACCAGGAACTGAGTGTGGAGGAGGACCTGATGCCGATTTCTGGGCTCCTTGTAGTTTCGGGCCAGCTGGCACAGGTAACTGAATCAGGGACAATTGTATCTACCAGACTCCTCAGTACTGACAGGAGGGGAGACATCACCCGCCGTTTGTGACCAGTGCTAGAGCATCAGTTGTGACCACCACATGGGACTATTGGTGCCTTTTGAGTCTGAAAGCAGAAAAAGATGATCTTTCCTGATGTCCAAAGCCAAGCTGGGAATCAAGGGGATTCAGAGATCCTTCTGATCCAGATTACTCTAGAAACCCGAGGGGGCGTGGTAAGATGAGGGCGGTATCCCATGTGTTTTAAAGGGAGTTAGAGATTAAAACTCATCATTAATGGTTTGGCATGAGATGGACTCCTCACGCTCTGTATGTCTCCGTCTAACACCCCATTTTTGCCAGTGAGAAAGTGTGATGGTTCTTAAAGACCTTAGGGTAGTGAACCAAGATAGTGCCCAGCCAACACTCCATGTCAGCCAGCCCCTAAGTGCTCCTCGGTAAGATTCCATATGATTGCAGTTGCTTTGGTATTGTTGACCTGAAAGATGCCCTGGGGCTTTTCCTTTGGCTGAGGCCCTCTTCTCCTTGGAGTGGGAAGATCCTCAGATGGAGAGGAAACAGCAATACTTTGTTGGATGGATTTTGTTTGGACAGATATTGGAAAAACTCTTTAAAACAACAGCGCTTTGGCAGATCTCTGTGAGTTCAAGGTCATTCTGCTCTACATAGTGAGTTCTAGGCCAGCCAGGGCTACCGGAGAAGACCCTGTCTCAGATGAAATTAAACAGCAATCAATGAAACCAGAGAAGGTACAGAATGTCCTCCCAGTGAACCCAATTTAGTACGTGGGTGGCTTCTTGCTGTCATTGACATCCCAAGGGTAATGAACACAGGGACAAAAGGACCTAAGAGTCTTCAAAGGAAAGTTACATGACAATTCATTGAAAATAAAGTCTAATGTTTAGAACATTTAATTAGCAAGAGAAAATGAAGATTGGGCACTGACTGGACAGAGGGAATAATGACCTTGTCACTTCTTACTACAGAGAAAAAAAGTGTTGGGGATGGTGTCTTAGGTGGGAGAGATATTTCAGAGACTAAGAGCACGGTATGGCTCTTACAGAGGACCTGGGTTGGTTCTCGTCACACATGCAGTGGTATTGTTGACCTGAAAGATGCCCATCTAATTGTGGGTGGTTCATAAACACCTCCATAAGTCTAGCTTCAGGGGACCCAATGCCCTCTTCTGACCTCTTTGGGCACCATCACATGCATGCAGGCAAAATACTCATACACATAAAGTAAAATAAATCTAAAAGATTTTTTCAAAAACTGACTTCAGAAAAATTTTGGACTAACTGGATACTGTAGACTATGGATTGACTCTTATGCCTTTAAAATCTAGGACCTTGATCTCAAACAACTAGAAGAGCCAATCCCCTTTTACCGTGCCTTAATGAGGTCAAACTTGCCCTGAAGCTGAAGAAATGCCTTTTTTCAGACCCATACTAAAACTACCTTCACTTGAGAAAGAAACCCTTCCATCTGTTTGTAAGCATAAACAAAGGAACCGTCTTTGGAGTCTTAACTTGTGACCACAGAGCCAGAGACAACCAGCCACCTTCTTTTCTAATCCCCGCGATCCTGTACCTGCTGGATGGCTTAAGTGTAGGCAATCAGTAGCAAGACTTAATTGAGAAAATGTTTCCATAACATTAATTAGTCTCTAGGGCTGGGCTGTGGTGGCAATGCATGCCTTTAATCCCAGCACTCGGGAGGGGCAGAGGCTGGCGGATCTCTGTGAGTTCGAGGCCACCCTGGTCTACAAGAGCTAGGTCCAGGACAGGCTCCAAAGCTATAGAGAAACCATGTCTCGAAAAAAAAGAAAGAAAGAGAGAGAGAGAGAGAGAGAGAGAGAGAGAGAGAGAGAGAGAGAAAATTAGTCTGTAGGTAAGCTTGTAGGGTGTTTTTTGTTGTTAATGATTGATGTGCCGGTGCCCATCTAATTGTGGGTGGTTCCACCTCTGGTTAGGTGGCACTGGGACAAGTAAGAAAACAAACGGAACAAGCCAGTAAGCTGCAGCCCTCTAAATTCCTACCTCCTGCTCTTGCCTTGACTTGCATGACTTTCATTCACAGTGGACTACAATGATAAGATGAAACAGACCCTGTCTCCCAAGTTGCTTTTGTTCACAGTCTTCATTCCAGGAACAGAAATGTAAGTGAAACAGTAAACTGGTCTGCTCAAGCTGTGGTTTGCTTATTCTCCACCAAGCTCAAATGGACATAAAAGAAAAAGAAGAAACCATCTATACCATGCCTTTGGAGAGGGGTGTATACATTCAGAAAAATCTGGGCAGAACAGCGGCCTCATTCACAACAAGGAACAAGACTTACTATATAAGGAAGTAATAAAGAAACTGCAAGCCACACCCTCTATCAAGACTGGGCGACTGGAAACTAACCCTGTGTCTCTTTATTATCCTAAATGGTTTGCAATAATAACTTTCAAAGACTAGAAATTTATATTGCATTATTAGCTGAGCCGTATAGGTACAATACTTTGAACAAGAGAAGAAGCATATGTACAGTGTGTTCTCACCAAAATCACCTTGAATTTGTATCAGTATACAAAAATCCATAGCAATGCAAAGGATTTAAAACTAGTAGTTGCTTTTTTGGTTTAAAGTAGGTTCAATAATCTACCTTTTATTGATCTCCCACCAATGTAGTAAAATACACACTAAGTGAACTTCTCATCCTGGCATGCTCACCCACTTGGACTGTTGTATACACTTTTGCCAAAGTAAATATTGCCTGAGTTACTTTTATTTTGTTTGTGTTTCCATGTGTGACACTTGGAATAATCTTTTCCAACCACACGACCCATGGAGCTACTTCTTGGGCTGCTTTTCCTGTTTAAAACCGGTTACTAGCTGTCTTCCGTATCCTTATTTTGTTTATTTGTTTAGGTGGTTTGAGACAGTAGCTTACCAGACAGTCTAGAGTGGCCTGAAGCTCACCGTATAACCGAGGCTGGTTTTGAATTCCTCTTGTCTGAGCCTCCTGAGTCCTAGAATTATATGTGTAAACTTCTCATTTGGAATTGATTCATTGTTCTTGGTGATTCCTGCATGTGGGTGCCATTATTTCATTTTTCCTTAAAGATTTCAGATATCCTTCTCTGTGCATCTTGGCACATCTACTGTGCATGGACATTAATATAATTTTCTGCATTCTGTTTCTTATTATTTGTCTTTCCTATTTGGTGGCTCAGACAACATACACTAAGTGTAGGACTTTGATGGGTTGAGTTGGAGAACAATTCAGAACCTGGTTTCTACGGCCATCCCCCTGTCTTCCCAGTCTGGAGATTCCTCTGGTCCTCCTTCCTTAAAAATGCAAACAGGAGCCAGGTGGTGGTGGCGGGCAGCGCACGCCTTTAATTCCAGCACTTGGAAGGCAAAGGCAGGTGGATTTCTGTGAGTTTGAGGCCAGCCTGGTCTACAGAGCAAGTTCCAGTACAACCAGGGCTGCACACAAAGAAACTGTGTCTAGAAAAACAACAATGATAACAAAAAATGCAGACAGGGGCTCTTAGTGAAGTCCTCTGCCTACCAAAGGATAAGCAACTGTCTTAAAACCTACTAACCAAAGGAAAGGACAGGGCTGAAAAACAACCAGCCAGCCCAGAACTCAGGGGAACGTCACCCCAGGCCTTTCTGTGTGCTTCCCAGCTCTTTTCTTTTTCTAAACAACATCTACTGCCTTATGATGCCTCTTAAGTCCTCCCTGTCCCTTACACAGACAGACAGACAGACACACAGAGACACACACACACTATGTAGGAGTCAACCTACTGACCTTTTCTCTGGCTTTTGTGTCTGGCTGGCTCTGTATACATTAATAACTGTGCTAAGTGTTTCTTTTGTCAGTCTGCCTTTTGTGGTCGGGTACCATTCAGGCCTCTGATATTGTACTGGGAGGACCAGGCCACTTTTCTTTCCCACCTCATCTTTCCACTCACCAGAATTTCACCTTGTGCACTCCAGTCCACAGTCAGAGGGTTTATTCTACTTTTCCGTAACTGTTCTGTTGAGAAGCTCTGTGGTAGGCTCCTCCTGATTTTAGGTGTTCAGTTCAGGCTCAGGATTCATGTTGGTGGCCCGAGTCCCAAACAATGTACCCAGGGGGCTGGAGCTCATGGGGTGCTACATGCAATGGAACTCTAAGCCCTAGAGAAGTTATGTGTAGCTTGTGTGCAAGAGGCTAGGTAGGTGGTGGTCTGTTTCATCTTCCTGTTTCAGGACAGACAGAAAGAGGCCCTTCTCCTTCATACTGCGACTTCTTCAGACTCAGCCCAGCCAAGCAGCAGCTTTGCGGTTCAGCAGTAACCCGAGCTTGTTTTTGACTAACATGGTAAGGCTCATGCTGTTGCTTTGTTCGAAAGTGGAGTTTTAAGGGTGGATGGTCTTCTGATCAGAATGTACAACTTAACTTTCTAGAAGGTAATGTCTCTATAATCTGGCCTTACACTAGACTCAACCCAGTTGCCCCAGTCAAGTTCCCTGTAGAGTAGAGTGCTGTCTATTGTCCAGTGAGGACTTTTTCAAGGGCAACAAGCAAAGATAAGAAGGGCTCAGTGGCTGGGACCCTTGAGTGCTTACCTTAGGAGGCATGTGTGTTTGACCTGGATGTCTTCTGCCTTGAGACTGGGACTTGCTCGTAACTACGATCCTGATACCAGGAGTTCAAGATCCAAACTCTACCACCTGGTCTCCTGTGGTGTCGGGGCTTTGTGTAAAGTGCTGAGCCAACCAAGAGCTGGTCCAGGTTCTCTGAGGGGGACGAGAGTGGAAGAAAGGCAGTGTCACTGGCAGACTGAAGCCTGGCTAGCTTCTGAGGGCATTGGCTTTTCTAGGAATTTCTGTTGCAAGAAGCAAGTGAGGTCATGCTTGTCAAATAGGTGGTCTAAACAGTGCATCAAGAGCTCATCAAATCAATCAATAAAGCAGCAGCTAGTCACTAGTCTCTTCTGCCTTATTCTTCTGCTCCTGGAGGTGAAACAAACACGAAGACTCTGGGATATAGGATTCCTTTTTTAAATACAGTTTTTATTGATATTTATTGAGCTCTACATTTTTCTCTGCTCCCCTCCCTGCCTCTTTCCTCTCCCCTTCAACCCTCCCCCAAGGTCCTCATGCTCCCAATTTACTCAGGAGATCTTGTATTTTTCTACTTTCTACTTCACATGTAGATTAGATCTATGTAAGTCTCTCTTAGTGTCCTCATTGTTGTCTAAGTTCTCTGGGATTGTGGTTTGTGGTTCTCTGGGTTTGAGGCTACAAACAAGTAGCCTCCTACTACAATGGCTGACTGACAAAGTATTGGCACAGGGTGGGGTGGTTGAGCATTCCCTGTGAGAGGAGGATCTGTCGGTATCTCCTAGTAGGCTGAGAATTATTATAAGTAGGCACTGTGAAGGCAGATTTTTCTCTGTCCTTTTATTGTAAAGGTATAGTAAAGAAACAGTCCTTTAAATCAAGAACTATAAGAGGCCATCCTTTAGGCAATAGAGAAGGCAGGAATTCCAGATTGTAGAGGGCCCGTAGGTTGAATAACCTTGTTGACAGCTTTAAGATCTGTCACCATTCTGCACTTACCAGATGTCTTTTTAACAACAAATACAGGAGAATTCCAAGGGCTGGTAGATTCTCCAATATGTTAAGTATCTAGTTGCTCCTGTACCAGCTGTTCTAAAGCCCGCAGTTTCTTTTTTGTTAAAGGCCACTGTTTAACCCATATTGGCTTCTCAGTTAACCATTTTAAAGGTAGGGGATGCCTGGCTGGAGAGGCAGTGGCCTGTGGAGGGCCACATTGCGGCTATGGATCACAAGCTGCTGGCTGGAGCTGCGGGCAGGGAGAGTCAGTGCCAAATGCATCATGCGGCTTCCATGGGGGGCCCCAAAATGGGGTGTACTGGTCCCCACAACTTAAGTTGTGAGCACCAGATATTACCGGAAAGGGGGTGAGGGCACAAGTCAAAGAACCCCAAGCTAACTCCAAAAGATTTCAATTATATTTCTTTATTATAAAGGACAAACTCATGGAATAGGAACGAGAAGTCCAACCTCAGGTGAGTAATGCAGGAACGAGAGAGAGAGAGAGAGAGAGAGAGAGAGAGAGAGAGAGAGAGAGAGAGAGGCCAGCCCTCACCCGGTCCAGCCCCTCAAAGGTTACTGAAGAAAAGATACTAACAGGGAGTATACTCAGCCCACGAGAAAGAAGAGTGTTGTAGTCAACAGAGCTGAGCAGAGTTGGAGACGTGAAGAGCATTTCGACATCAGACATGGAGATGCAGTTTGGAGTTTGCCCGGCTGGTTTCTGGTCTTGCTTTGGTCCAGTGTTTTCTCGCTTTGTTCCCGTCCTGAGTTTTGGAATGGTAATGTATATCCTGTGTCATTATATGTTGGAAGTATGTGATCTGCTTTTTGATTTTCATTTTTACACGTGATTACAGTTAAGAGAGTGCATGAATCTCAGAAGACACTTTGAACTTTGGACTTTAAAGCATTGTTGAGATTGTGATGGACTAAGAGGACTTTTGAAGTTGGACTACATGCATTTTGCCTTATGATATTGTTACACAGTTATGGGGGCCAGGGAATGGGATGTGGTAGTTTGAATGTAATTGGCCTCCTTAATCTCATAGAGAGTGGCACTATTAGGAGGTATGGCTTTGTTGGAATGAGTATGACCTTGTTAGAGGAAGTGTGTCACTGTGGGGATGGTCTTTGAGGTTTCCTATGCTCAGGATACTCCCAGTGTCTCAATTGACTTCCCGTTTCCCCGCAAGATGTAGGACTCTCAACAACTTTGCCAGCACCATGTCTGCCTGCACATGCCGCGGACTGACTCTCTTGGAGATCGAAGACCGAAGGAGAACAGGGGTGAAGGTTTAGGAGAACCCAGGATTCTAATGAGATTTGAATCTGCTGCAACTTTACTAAAATTCAAGCATCACTTTTAGGAGATTACAGAAGGAAGTTGGCAGACATAAAAGTTTCCATAGAAAAATGATTACAGACAATTGATTATTCTCAGCAAGTCTTGTGGTCAGGGCCAGGTGGGCAGAGCTTTTCTTTGAAATTCATCTCACACCATTAACTAACTGTGCTTTCTCATGGCCCTAAATCATATCTGCCCTCAAGGTAACCAAGGTAACCCAAACACCATTCTTCAGGATTC
>NW_026069014.1:0-11350 GCF_014885135.2 Alexandromys fortis
TTTTTTTTTTCTGTTTTGGTTCACCTGGCATCTCCATACAAGGGCTAACCCCCTAGGAGGCAGAGCTAAGGCTCAGCTTCCAAATACCATCCCTTGTCAGGAGACACAGTGTGGGCTTTGTCCTAAACAACAATAGAATTTCCCCATTAATTGCTGGACATAAAGGCTTGATAAAATTTTCCACCTCTGTTGACTGTCAATCTCCTGCTGTCGCCTTCAAGGGGGGATGCTATCAGGTCAGATGGAGTTACCTGTCACCTATGGGAGTGCCATATTTACCTTAGCAAGGAGAAGTGAGCTGCATGTTGGCACAGAAGATAAGAGCCCAGAGGCCATTACCAGACCTGAGGTGTGTTAGCTGTGACTGGTGTGAGCTTCCTGATTGACTGATGTCACAGGTGCCGTTCAAGCCTTGGGTGTAGGTGACACTCTAAGGTGTGGGCTCATAGGAAATAGGCTTCCTTAGCCTGATATACAAGTAGGCTTCTGTGTCAGACCTCTCCTGGGTTGTGTGCCTATCATCTGAGCTGCCCGCTCCTCCCAGTGCTTCCTTCCTTCCAGGTGATCCTGATAGGTCTGTGGCCCTGTGCAGCTGATCCTGCAAGCCTCCCAGAAGTATTTGGAGGGTAAACTGGAGCCCACCTTGGGCTTCAGCAGCCTGTCCAAGAATGACAACATGTTGCTGGTAAAGTTGGGGTCCTGGGCCACAAGGTCTGGGTCACCCTGGAAGTTCGAGTCCACTGGAGCAATCAGGACACCTGTTGCTTCTGAGGGCCCACTGGGACTTAGATGGGTAGTCTGAACAGTGGAAGCTTAGGCCTGGCCTGCAGAGTGATGTTGCGTCTGGCTTTCCAGTGTGTTCTCACGGTTCCTGGTTCCTTTTGCTTCTCTACAGTTGGTGGAGGATGCAGCAGTGGGCACAGCTTCATGCTGCTGCTGTCAGTGTTTGCCCTTGGCTACCAGGGGCAGATCTTCAGTTGAGTGCTGCTGGTGCTTAGGCTGCTTGCTGGGCGCTGCTATGGCTGCAGGCTCAAGACCTGTGCCATGTGCTGGCACTGTTGGAGGGCATGGAGCAAGCTGTGTACCTCACGGGGCACACTTGCAATCTGCCTTCCTGGCTTTATCTTCCAGACACCGAAAGAGTAGAATGGATAAGTAAGATGATCAGTAAGTAAGATATGGCTCTTTGTTAATTTATAGAGAAACCAGCTATGTAGGGAGCAAATGCTTACCTCAGCACCTTCATCTTCACAAAAGTGAATCTGGGACAGCAGCCCCTTAGAATCAATGGTGCTAAGGTTTATACTAAAGATGTAAACAAAAGACAAATTGTTCTGAGCCTTCAGATTAGTTTTTTTTTTTCTTTTCTTCAGATTAGTTTTGCAGGAATTATAAGATTGATTTAGAGATCAAATGTTGTTTCTTTATAACTGGTGTGAAAAGTAGTCTGATTCATGGGACAATGTGTGTGATCCTAAAGCCCCTGATTGGTGATGTGCTGCTGGTAGGAACACTGTCCATCTTCTTCCT
Source organism: Alexandromys fortis (assembly GCF_014885135.2). Taxonomy (NCBI): domain Eukaryota; kingdom Metazoa; phylum Chordata; class Mammalia; order Rodentia; family Cricetidae; genus Alexandromys; species Alexandromys fortis. The sequence continues at coordinate 1,531 of NW_026069014.1, forward strand.
TAGGAAGTTACTTTTAGGGATTAAGTAGATAGGACTGACTAAACTCCTGGACATCATTTTTTTTTCTCAACAAACCTTCACCAAGTGGTTTTTATTATTCATTCATTTCTTTACAAATATTAAATGGTACAGGATGGTTTCCAATTAAATTTATCATTAATTTTGTTGAATCTTTTATATTTATTAGCCAATATTATTCTGTGTGGAAGTAGAAGCTCACTTTCCCCTTTTATTAATTTATTTTTTACTGTGATTATGAATTCATGTATTCTTTCTTTATTATATGTGTTATAATCTATTACCATCATTATTCTTTTTGACTGGCCCAAAATAAACTATGTATTTCAGGATGGCCCCAGATATAAGGCATTCCTCTTACCTCAGCTCCTTAGTTTTACAGTCATGAGTCAATGCACCTTGCCATTATCTTTTTGATGTTCAAATTTTCTCAAAGTTGGCTAACAAAAAGCTCTTCAAGTGAACTATGTTCTTTTTAGAACCCCATTAGCCTTATATTCTGGCACATGGAGATGTTTCAAGATTGCCAGGCAGTTTACTTGCCTCAGAAATTGTCATTTCTCAAATAAGCCCAAACTCCTTTACTGGAAAATGGTAGAGACCAACCAACATCTGGACATGATGTGCTCACTGCTTTTATGGTTTCATTATTGATAGGCTCTCTCAGTGTACAGTGCTATTAGTTCTTTTAAATTTTTTGAGTTTGTATTGGTACTTGAAGTTCAGGTCTAGCATTTCTTATACTCATTATATTCACTCTAGTGCTGTGAAAATAAATAAATTAGCCCAAACTTGGTGGCTAAAAATGAACATATTCTTTCAAAGTTCTACAGGCTCAAAGTCTTGAGCCTGAAGCAGAGGTCTGAGAAAATGAGTGAGACACAGTTACATTTAAAGCGTCTATAATATCTACTAACTTACTCTTGGCCAAAATGAGTTGTATGGTCATACAAACAGTCAATGAGGTTTTAAAGGAAAGAAGAAATAAAAAAGATTAAGAAAAACACATGAATTCAATATTCCTATGTCATATTTTCTGTTAAATTTATTACATTTTCTTGTTCTAACAACAAAGGATAATTTTTGTAGGTAAAGGTGAACATTTGGGGTGGTTTACTAGATTGTTGTATGCTTTGGAAGTTGTTTGATTGCACTTCCTAATTACTCAGGCAACATTATTTCCCTTTTCGGATCTATTATGGGGTTGAAGACTAGGTAAATATAGCAACTTTTCTCTCATGACTTGTCCAAGTTATTTATTATGCAAGACTTGGCCTAGTTAGGATAGGATATTTGTTTTTATTGTATATAATTTTGTAGTAGGTTCAGAATGCTCTTATTTAAACAAAAGGGAGAGGTGCTGCGGGAGGACCTTCGCTCCTTCAGCCAATAGCCACTGAAGTACAAGCCCACTGAGCCTACAACTTGCCAAGGTAAGCATAAAAGAGAAGAGGGAGTAAGGCTTGTACTATTACAGGATGGTTGTTACTGGTGTGTCCTTATGGCCTAAGGCCCACTGAAACCTGCCACAGCTGAAATAGACATTGCATAGATGGAGACTATATGTCTCTGCACAGGAGTTATTTCAGAAGCTCCATCAAATATGAATTCCTGGGGATGGGTGGTAGTGGTGGTGGTGTCTTTGGGACTTGCCCAGTCTTAGTTTTCACCAGCCAATTCTAAGGCAAAGTACTGTTCTTACTACTCTGCCCTACCCACAGTGAATGAGGTCTTGCTTTATAATGCTGTTCAACATTGGGGTACTATTGGTAAACGTGGCTTTTGGACACAAAATTGATGATAATATGGGTGGCTCCTCAGATTTTAACAGTGTTGATAACCTGTACAGTGTCAAAGGCAGCTTCAGCCCATATCACCCGCTTCCATCACTTTCAGGCTGAAGCTCAAGTCAATCCTACTAGTGTACAAGTATACTATAGGTACTGCAGCCAGTCCATAAACTCCATCTGGAAATTTTGGCCTTCATACAGGGTCTTCAGCATTGGGTTTCATCACAGTGGGCCTGAAAATAAGCTCCAAGGCAAAGTCAAAAGCTGTGCTAGCTTTCATGCTCTACTCCTCAGCAGGTGGAATCTTCCTCCCTATCTGTCACCAGGGATTGGAAAAGGGGTTTCAAAGAATGGTGGAATTGGTTTCTCTCATGCTGTCTTAACTCAGTTCTAGCATCTCAGAACTTGGGTTTTGGCCTGATAATAGAAGGTTTAATGTATTACTCAGCATCAGCTGTCTCTGTCAGGCCAGGAATTAGATTGCAAGTCTAAGGCCTGATCTTAAGTCTTCTCTCATCCTCAACTCTCTCTAAGCTGTGCTGCTTAAAGTTCAGGGAGGCAGGTCAGAGGCAACGCTTTCCTTCCTGCTTTCTTTAATATATCTTGACTTATTTATTTTTATTATTTTTATTTTAAAACAATCTTTTTTATTTTAGATATCAAGACCAGTTCTCTCTTCTTCCCCTATTCCCACTCCCCAGACCTTCTCCCTACCTCACACCCATCCACTCCTAAGGCCTCCCATAGAGAGTCAGCAAAGTCTTTGGCCTATTCTTTAATAGCAAAAGCAGGCACTATAGTCTTTCATTTGCTTTCCTTAACTCATGTGAAAGGAATTTATATATGATTAACTATTCAACTTGGTGTGTCTCAGTGGAAATGGTTAATGAAGCAGCTTAGTCAGCCACCATCTTTCTCTGCCTTCCATTTTGATATGTAATGCTTTGTTATTATTAATTTAAAGTATTTTATTTATTTTTTTTGAGACATGGTTTCTCTGTCTGTCCTGGAGCTCTCTCTGTTGACCCAATTGGCCTCAAATTCATAAAGATCCATCTGCCTCTACCTCCTGCATGCTGGGATTAAAGGTGTATGCCACCATCATCAAGTTTAGAGCCAACTTCTTAAGGATTCTAATGGAGACTGGAGACCAGCTGAGACACCCAGCCACAGAGACTGAACAACTACAGGATTCTTGGACATTCTGTCTGGAAATAGCCATTGTTGGACTAGCCAAAGTCTATAAGTTACTCTAATAATAAATCCACTTTACATCTCTCTCTCTCTCTCTCCTGTTCCTATGGAGAATATTGACTAATACACCCATCTTGTTGATCAAGGGTGATCTGGAGACCCCCTAAACAATACACTCTATTGTTATTGCTGCTGGCTCAGGTCTACTGCCTTGGAGTTCCCAGGCTCGGGTGCACCCCGAATTGCAGAGGACCTGGCTCAGGCTTACTCCCTCAGAGGTCCCAGACTCATGCTCGGACCTGCAGAGGTTCTAGGTTCCTGCCTATTCCCTTTGATGTCCCAGACCAATGCCGGGACCAACATGGGTCCTGGCTCAAGCCTACTCCCTCTGAGGTCCCAGACTCATACACAGATTTGCAGAGGTCCTGGCTCAGGCCTAGTTCCTGGGAGGTCCTAGACTCATGCCCAGACCCACAGGGGTCTTGGCTTAGGTCTACTCCCTTGAAGGTCCCAGATTCACATCTGGACTCTCAGCAGTCTCTGGCTCTGGCTCACTCACTCAGTGGTTACTTCCCTGTACCTGTTCCAGTGGAGATCTCTGACTCTGGATCGTCTATTATTTTTAATAGATTCTTGAGAATTACTTGGTCTATACTTCTGGCTAATTCTGAGAAAACTTACCCTTCTCAGATCTCTGTGATAGATGTTGACATCCCCAACAGGCCAGGGACAGAGGTCCTCTCCTCTGTTCCCTCTTAGACAACCTGATTACTCAGTCTTTTCTCATTATAAATAGTTCTCCAACCCCAACATTGGGCAGAGATATGTCTAAATTACTCTTTCCCTTTTCTTTTCATCCAACTCCTTCTGGAATTGCCCCTCTCCTTCTAGCCTTTGAAGAGTCTCCTTGTGTACTAGCTGATACTAATACTTCACCCTATCCTCTTCCAGACTCCCCCTTTGACACAAAAGTATGGGGTACCTCCTTTCCTTCAGTGGCTTCCCATCATCATCTCCCCAATTAATATCATTCTCTACTTATTACTTTTCTGTTCTAGACCTTAAGGATGCTTTCTTTACCATTCCTTTATACCCAGATTCACATGATCTGTTTGTTTTTACCTGGGAAGACCCTGACATGAGAAATTGTCTCAGCTTATTTGGACAGCCCTTGCCCGGAGGTTCTGAGCTCTCTCCCATTTCTTCAGCCAGGCTCTGGGCACTGACCTCCTTTGTCTTGTTGACCTGTCTCCCAACTACTTATGTAGACGACCTCCTATTATGCAGCCCCTTTCTCTCACTGTCATAGCAACATACTGTTAAACATCTTAAATTTCTAGGGAAACAAAGGATAGGATGCAGAGTCTCCCACTATAAAGCTAAGCTTTCTTCTGTTCCAGTTAAACATCTAGGATTTCTCTTATTCCCCAACAGCTACAAAGCTCACTCTTAATGGCAGACATTACTTATAGTCCCTCACATCTCCAACCACAAAATAAATTCTCTCCTTCCTTGGCCTGGTAGAATACCTGAGAACCTGAATTCCCAAAGAATTCCTTATTCTATTTCCCTCCATTCTGATATTTATGCTGTTGTCATATGTTCTAAATAAACCATCAATCCATCATCATAAGTTGGTTATCTCAAGTGGTTTTTACAGTAATAGAAAACTGACATACCACACCATGGTTAATTTTTGGTTTAAAAATTATTACAAACTGGGCTGGAGAGATAGCACAGCAGTTAAGAGCATTGGCTGCTCTTCCATAGGTTCTAAGTTCAATTCTAGCAACCACATGGTGGCTCACAACCATCTGTAATGAGATCTGGTACCCTTTCTGGCCTGCAGACATACATACAGACATAACACTGAACATATAATAAATAAAAAAATTTTAAAAAGTTTAATATTTTAAAAAATATTACAAACTACCACAGATAATGTAAACATTCTCATGGCATACTAAGACCTTGTGTTATACTTGTACTTAGTATACTTTGTTGAATTATCTAGAAAATCTACATCAAGCTTGAAGGGTATATGGACCACTAGAGCTAAAGTTAAGAAGGTTTTGGAGTCTAGCCTTGCTAGTAAGCATAAGAGCATCATTAAGCATTTTTCAAAATACAAAAAGAAAACCAATTCTATATGACTTCCATTTCCGTGAGCAGCAACTTTCGGCTGTACTTTGTTTTTTCCTTGGAAGTTTGCACCTTTGCTTGGACTCACTATGTTCTGTTAATGTAGGTATTTATTAAATTTTGTCCTGAGAGGATGGTCACAAAGCAATGTGGTTCTATCCCTAAATGTCAAAATCTAAGACAGGTGTTACATCTGTAATTTTTTTAAAGGCAGGGTCTCACTCTGTAACCCAAGTTGGCCTTGAACTGAATGACAAGATTATAGGTTTGAGTCACTATACCCACTCTGCCTTTTTAATGAGGACATACCTTTACTTTGCCATTGTGTAAAATGTGAGTCCATTGATGGCCATCTTGACTGCTAGAGATAAGGAACTCTTTCACAAACATGCTAGTAAAGAGAGATTTCACTCCCTGGGTTATTATTCCGGTGACTTTCATTGTCTTTTGTAAGTCCACTTGCAACCATTCTTTTGGATCATTTACCTGAGGAAGAAATATTGGAAAAATATCCTTTTCACTATTTGCTTCCATAAATCCACAACTTTCTTTTTAATCATACTACATTACTTATCTCCCTATATAATGGTTTGTTTGCCTCCTTTATTTGACTAATAATCATGAGGGTCAAATTTTTCATAATTCTTTTCTTTTTTAATCTTCTTGGGTCATCCACTTAATAGGTTTCTAGTAAGTGCTGAATGAATTAAGGAACCATATCTACTAGAATATAAAGTCTGGCAATGTAATACCCAAACTCTGGATTGAACTTTATCTACCAGGCTGTTTTCACAGTACTACATACTAGTACTACATACAGAAATTCTTTTCTTCCAGATAGTTCATTAATGATCATTTCTGTCTTCAGTGAATGCTGTGTAAAATCATGTGCCTGTGAGGCATCGTTGACTTCCCTAAACATTCTTTTTAGGAACCGTGAACAGAAATACCTATGAAAAACGAGGCTTCTCCTATTTTCCAAGGCTCTATTATCTATTTTTATTAGTTAAGTGGTAAATAGGTTGTTCTTACCTGAGGTCTCCAGGCATTAGTTCTTCCCTGGAGATGAAGTCGAGCTTGTGAAGGAGACCAACTGGCAAACATATTGGTGAAGTAGGATGAGGCATTAATTTGTGTATCTGATATTACTTTATTCTCCATTCCCAGTGGTATGCTACAACCTAAAAGAAATAAAATTGCAATGTTGTCACATGGGTAGGCTGCAGCATAGGCTTCACTGTGCTGCATTGAATCCTCTATATATACTGTTATCACGATAATTTTCAGGCATCAACTTTTACACAATTCCTATTATTGCTAAAATGCCCAGATTTTCTGGTCGGTTCTGATTAGCTCTGCTTGATTTCAATTTCCTTATTGATAAAAGCATAAGAGATGACTGTTTTTGGAGAACCCTATTGTTAGTATAACTACAGTAACAAACTCTGGTTTTGTTGTTTTTGTTTATTTTAGGACTATGCGGGATTGTTTTGATTGTTTTGTTTTTAATCACTGACAGTCCTCTATTCTGTGATAAAAATCCCTCCTCACAGTCTCAGGATAACTAAAACAGATATTCTACTCATGGTTGAGAGAAAAAAAAATAAAATAATATGGGATGATTTGGCACTTACTGCTTAAATCACAGCCCATCAACTCCATTCGAAGAGTACTGCGGATGCTAGAATGAGTAGGGTGCAAACGGATATACCGAGCAATAATTGGAGGATTAAAACTATTGTGCTTAATCCCAGATGAATCCACATTGCCAAAGAAGACCTATTAGAATAAATTATCAGAAATATTTGGAAAGTAAATATAAAGTGTAAAGAATGTTGTTCTATTTACATTTTCCTTCTAATTTTGCCTCTGACATTTTTTCATATGCTGACTAGATAGATGATATACATGAAGACTTTTTTTAAAGCACCAAGAAGACTGAAGACAGAAATCTTTAATTAATAAATAAATAAACATGAAAAAAATAAATTAAACCAAAAAAAAAAAAAGACTGAAACAAGGTAGTTTGGTTTGGTCTGTGGTTTTCTACCTTGGGTACCTCATAAAAGTTGATGAAGCCATTAGAACTTTGTAACTCCAGCATTGTATCTATCACCTGAGAGCAATCAGAAAGGCAGTGTTTGAATAGTTATACCAGTAAGCTGGTGAAATAATGGATACATAGCTCTCATTTCACAGGAACAACAATTTGGCAGACATTTATGGACATCTTGGTATGCACATAGGAGGCTGAGAAATACTATAAAAGCACCAAGTATAGATTTTTGATATCAGCCTTCTGCCTGTAATCCTGGCTATACACCGGGAATCAGAATTCCTTTTTTGGATTCAGATCCAATTTCACTCATGTGTAGTCCTAACACTAACCTTATCCACCCAAGTACCTTGGAAGGGCCATTTTCATCAGTTTCCCTAGTAACAAGTAGCTATGGTTTGGGTGAGCTTTTTCTTAAAGTTTTGTGTGTTGTAGGACTGATCCTGAGTATGGTAGAGAGGATAATAAGCTGGCCTGCTTTGTCTTAAATTATTCAATTTGATAAAGAAAGCAACAGCCTTGACCTGAACTATTCCATTTTGAGTGTAAGAACCAAGAGATAATGACTATGACTATATATTTTGTTTACACAAGTGACAACCACTAATTGACAGAATATCAAGAGGCATAAAATGATTATTTACACTAGTAAATAATATCTCCAAATGTATTAAGTCATACCAGAAACAACAGCCACATGAATTTATCAATTCTACCTTATAGAACCCATCACTTGGGACTGTAAAAGAAGGAGCACCTCAAGACCAAAGTATGGTAGGCACACTACCAGTCAGAGATCACTTGTCATGAGCCTTGTCCAGGAAATTAGCTACATCAAAAGATTCTGCCTCTGTTTCTGAGCTCAAGCAGTAGTGCAGTTTCCAGTTTCTTCTGCCTGTGACACTTAGCCAAAGTAAAACTCACAGTGGAAATGTCATATCACCTGTAACTGCATCTGACATTTCTGCAACTGAGAACAGCTCTGTGCCGTGCTTCATACGACTTCTTATCTGGTCCCCTACAGACTTCCTTGGAGAATGAACAGGCCTCTTTCTATAACTTCAAAATGGTATCTCTGAATTCTGCAATCTCTTTAACCCTTTTCAGTCATTATGTAATCTTCATGTTTGTTTATTATTGTGTGAAGTATCAATATTTTCCATTGATAATTAATGTTACTATTAAGATTAATAACCAATAATTAATATTAGTAATTAAGATAGAAATAAAAGAACCATTTTCCAATAACCAATTATCAAGGTAAATTGGAACTGCTTGCCAAACCATTGTCAATAAAACCAATATAACTTCAACATTTATTTACTCAATAAATTCTGACCTTGTGGAAAGATAGAAAAATGTCCATCTAAGTTTCTCACACAGCATCTTCATGATGGGTAGGCAAGGAATTAGAGAACTGGGAGAGGAGCATCTTAAATCTTTCAAAGGTCAATGTATTACTAAGCAATCCTCAAAAAAAATTTTTTTTTGATTTTTTGAGACAGGGTTTCTCTGTAGCTTTTGGTTCCTATCCTGGAACTAGCTCTTGTAGACCAGGCTGGCCTCAAACTCACAGAGATCCGCCTGCCTCTGCCTCCCGAGTGCTGGGATTAAAGGCATGCGCCACCGCCGCCTGGCTCTCAAATTATTTTTTACTGCTTGTTTAAGAAATGAAGTAGAAGAGTAAGTTGGAGGCTTAAGTTAGCCACAAAACTAAAGGGTGGACTAATGACAAGTAATATAACTATCCATTTCTTTCTGGCCCCAAACTAGCAATTTGGCAAACTTGTAGCAATTAAGTTTGGTTAACCTTCTCCTATCTCAAACATCCATGCTGAGTTTTGAACCACATAGAACATCCTTTAACTGACTGCAAAATTACACCAGAAGCAATAAAGTTAATTTATTTCTTAGGTAGCCTGAGGAGATAGAATACAGTTTTCACACCATCAATCAAGTTATCCTCAGCAGAATGCAATTTCAGGCCTATTTCAATAAAACCCTTAATAAAAAAAAAGACTTGATACAACTTGGTTCTTTGCTATTTTCCTACATGGCTTGCCTTATTCTTTCTTGCAAGAAATAATATCCTTTCCCTACACTATGACTTCATTAAAAGTTTCCTTAACATTTCTTCTGGTCTCTTTTTTTATCTGAGAAGGTACTCTAGGAAAGATGTCCCTAACCTTAGGCCATACCACAAAGGATTGAAGTGAGTCTCCACTTCTCCCTTAATAGTAGGCCCTTTAAGGGATAGAACCTAAGTCTGGCATGATGTTACATATCTTTAATTCAAGCACTCTGGAGGCAGAGGTTAACAGATCTCTGAGTTTGAAGCTGTCCTGGCCTACTTCCACTCTGCCTTCCAAGTGTTGGGATTAAAGGCGTGTACTACCACACACAACTTCTCTTTTTTTCTTACTTTTTTTTTACTTTAAGAATTTTAACTTTTAGTCTGCATACATTTTTAACACTGTAAATCATTTAAAATTTTCTTTGTCTTTGAATCTCTCTTTACTATATATCTCTCTTTTTCTGACCACACGAGCCTTTAAATTACTGAGCAATATGAGTAGGATTAAAGCCGTGGCTTTGCTAGGTAGATCCAGTACATTCCTTA
>NW_026069015.1:0-2242 GCF_014885135.2 Alexandromys fortis
TTCCCAGCAACCACATGGTGGCTCACAACCATCTGTAATGAGGTCTGGTGCCCTCTTCTGGCCTGTAGGCATACACACAGACAGAATATTGTATAAATAATAAATAAATATTTAAAAAATATACACAGGTAACATTTTATAGACTGAGCAGATTGTATTTGTATATTTAGAAGAGAAAGTAAACAAAGAAAAAAAGGATCAAAAAGGGCTCAATGCTAGAGAATGGAACAATTTGGAAAGAGGAAAGGGGAGGGGGAAACTATATAATGATATTGTAATTTCAAATATACAAAATGTTTTTTAGATGAGGAAGGAAAACTTTTCAGTTCCTTTCAGAGCTGAAAAGAACCTTAGTCAAACTTTATCACATCTCACATAAGGAAACTGAAGCCCCGGAAGAAGAATTTTTCATACAATGGTATAACCCACTAGTGTCCTATAAGTTAGGCCAATTTACCTTCCCAGTCAAAGCAGTGGAGCACATCAGAGGGACAGGAGGAGGACTCTCCCAAACAGAGTCAGCCCCAGTAACAAGAGAGAGTATTCTTTACAAATTTCAAGAATTTCATTAAAACAGAAAAGTTCTTGGGCCTTCTGGAAATTTCTATCATAAATTCAAACATTGACTGTCAAGTTCACAGTTCCCATTCAACAAAATGATACTTTCAGCCAAGCCTGGTGGGTTATGCCTATAAGACCAGCTACTTGGAAGACAGAGGGAGGAGGATCTCAAGGTGAGGCCTGCCTAGACTATATCTTGAGTCCAAGGTCCTCTTGAACAACTTAGTTACACCATATCTTATCTACATGGTTTTTTTTTTTTTTTTTGATTTTCGAGACAAGGTTTCTCTATAGCTTTTTGGTTCTTGTCCTGGAACTAGCTCTTGTAGACCAGGCTGATCTCGAACTCACAGAGATCTGCCTGCCTCTGCCTTCCAAGTGCTGGGATTAAAGGCGTGCACTACCACCGCCCAGCTACAATGGTTAATTTTAATTGGAATATCGACACAATTTAGAACCATCTGGAAGGAGAATGTTCATGGGACACTGTCTAGATCAGGCTGGCCTATAGGCATGTCTGTGGGGATTGTCCAGATAATTGAGGACCCAGCCTAAAAGTGGGTGGAATCCTTGCCTGGGTTTGGGTCCTGAGTTGTATAAGGAAAGAAAAACTGAACTGAGCAGTGTGCATTCATATTGTCTCTGTTCTCTGTGGATGTGACTAGCTGCTTCAAATGCCTACCTTGGCTTCTTTGAAAGTAGCTAATAACCAGGAATTATGGTCAAATAAACCCATTCTCCATTAAAAATGCTTTTTTGTCAAGGGGTTCTATTACAGTACCAGAAATGAAACTACAATTCTGTCTATAAAAGTAAAAAGAAAAGAGAGGACTGGTCATGTACTCAATGGTAGAGGGTCTGTCTAGTGAGCATAAGATAAAGCAATTATTGTTTGCATCACACATTCTATAATCTGTCCCCCCCATTTTAATTTTCTCTTGCTAGGAAGGGACATTATGACCAAGGCAACTTATAAAAGAAAGAGTTTTGTATTTTATTCTTATCTATTTTTTTGATGGTCTTCCCAGCTTCTAGAATCAGAAGAGTGAATTTTCTTTCCTCATTAGTTGCTGTCTTTAGGCAGTTTTAGAGGGTGAGTCCATAATCACTATGACAGGAAGCATGGCATCAGGCAAGTAGGCATAGCTATTGAGAGGCGGGGTTATAAACAGGTTATATGTAGGCAAGGATAGAAGAGTTTATTTCCTTATCAACAAACAGGAAGTGAGGGTGTGGGTGGGGGTGGGGAGAAAGTCCTAAGAATGCTGTGAGTTTTTGAAATCTTAAAGCCCACCCTCCCAGTGACACACCTCCTACAAGACCGCACTTCCCAATCCTTCCCAAACAGTTCTACCAACTGGAAACCAAGAATTCAAATACATGAGGAGCCTATGGGGGATATTCTCATTCAAATCACCACACTCTCCTAAAACAAGGCTAAAAGGAAATACCACAAGCTGTCCTTGGTAGTCTCTTGTTGAAATAAGAGCGGTGGCGGGGCTGCGTCCCCAACACCCCGGCCGCTTGGCTAGCTCATGCCCGAAATAACAACACACAAACTGTATTCATTTAAGAACTGCTTGGCCCATGAACTCTAGCCCTTACAGGCTAATTCTCGCACCTGGACTAGCCCATTTCTAATGATGTGTGTAAGCACCCCAAGGTGCGCTTACCGGGAAGA
>NW_026069015.1:6647-8838 GCF_014885135.2 Alexandromys fortis
CCCCCCCCCCCCCCCCCCCGCCAGTCTTGGCATCCAGGCCATGCAGGCTGCGGCAGTGATTCCCATATTCTAGTCCTTTGAATACTTGGTAGCCCAGTTCAGGAAGGCTTAGAACTGTGGACTTGCTGGAAGAAGTATATCACTGGATGTGGGCTTGGAGGTGTCAAAAGACTGGCTTTATTTCAAGAGTTTGCTCTCATTTCCTGCTTTGTGGTTCTAGATGTAAGCTCTCAGCTTCTAACTCCAGCCTCCTTGTCTGCCACCAGCTGTCCCCTGAAGTAGTATCAACGAGTTCCGTAATAGTCCAAAATGAAGTATAACAAATGTTTGTTTATTTGACGATAGACTCACAGTAAGAGTAGCGATCCACAGTCCTCTGCATGCACAGTGGGAACTGAAACCAAATGCAACAGAAAAAGGGGGGCATACATGCTTTCCATCTGCATGTACAGTACCTGAGACCACGCCCAAAGTGGGCTGGTATCTTAAAGGCTATTCACTGAGGGAGTCCTCAGCACTGTGGACTCTAACCCCTGGAACCACAAGCCCCTAATAACTCTTTCCTCTATAAGTTACCTTAGTTCTAGAGTCTGGGCACAGCAATAGAAAAGCACTAATAACAGTGAGCTAGGTACGCTGGTTCACTCCTGTAATCAAAGCACTTGGGAGACAAGAATTACTATGGGTCTCGGAATAACCCAGGCTAACCCTGCTTGTCTCCAAAGAAAACCAACAAAAACAAAAACTGGAAGGACAAAAGAAAAAACCCATACGTCTCAGTGAGACTGCATGTGCCACTCGTAATTCCACGTGGAAGTGAGCGCTCTACCACTATGCCACACCACCGCTCCTCCAAGCTCTGCATTAGCATCCTATTCTTACTGAGTAGTGGTTTAGTCTTCAAGCCCATAGAGATGCTTTCCTCTAGTGATGGAACAAAAGGATAAAAAGGAAATAGATCATTATTCACTACTTGATAATCAAAACCAGTATATCTGTTCCCTGTTCTATACATTAAAGAAACACGAGTGTTCCAGGGAGTAAGAAAGCTGCTCTAATCCACAGAACTAGAAAGTGCCAGCTCTATGTCTAGAGCACAGAATCGTTCCCCGATTCTGGAGGAAGGTGTGGAGAGAGGAGGAAAGTGTTCTCCTAACACCATGGAGCAGCTACACTGTTTATGCACTCTGAGGACACTCCATTTCTCCCTCAAAGCAGCCCAGAAAAGGTCTGTTTATTTTCCAGATGAGAAAAGTTAAGGTATAATGATTCAATTTTACATAAGTTGCAAGGTTTGAACTCACAAACCTTCTGTTTTTAACAGACTTCCCATTACCCAGTAGTACTCTTGTTGGGGCAATTCAAAGACCTATGGTCAATACTCAGAGTTCAATATCATGGTTTGGATTTTCTCTTCTTGATGACAAGAAGAAAGAACACAGATAACAAAATCATTTAAGAATAACTTTTCTACTAAGAAATGGCAAGAGAAATTATAGAAGGAAAGGAAGACATTCACTCTTTTGATGACTTTAAACTCAATCTACTTTTCTGGGAATTTTCTTGCTTAAACCAGATTGGCCTCTTCCTGAAAAAAAATCAATGGATAAATAGATGGCTGAGTGGGTAGATGGGTAGATGGATGGGTAGATGGATGTATATGTACATAAATAAATAGAAGAAAATAGATAACCCTCTTTTAAAAACGTTACTTAACTTTTTTACTTTACTTCATGCTATGCCTATGATTAAGAGCATGGTTTACTTGCTCTGTGTGTGTGTGTGTGTGCGCGTGTGTGTGTGTGTGTGTGTGTGTGTGTGTGTGTGTGTGTGTAGTGAGGGAAATGGTTCAAGTCACTTGTCTCAGCAGTCAGCTGGCCTGGGTTCAGACTGCCAGCTCTTCCGCACTGGGCACGGTACCACACCTTCTTCAATGCTAAACCAGAGCCCCTCTTTCACAGGGTATTTATAAAAAAATAAATAAATAAGTAGAATAAGGTTGACTCAACATGAAGAGGACACAGTTGTTATAGTATTACTAATTAAGAAAGTCTTGCAATTATTTATTCTCTGCTTTTAGAAGCTAGGCAAACAGAAACTTTTATTTTTTTGGGGGGGGTTAAAATAAGCGTTTCTTTTTTTTTCAGGTTTGGGCTTTTTTTTTCTTTATTTATTTATTTATTAAATATTT
>NW_026069016.1:0-1715 GCF_014885135.2 Alexandromys fortis
GAGCTGCAGGTGGGTGTCAGCTGCCCTGTATCTGTATTGGGTACTGAAATTGTGTCCTCTGCAAGAGCAACAAATATTCTTAACTCCCAAACCATCTTTATTGTCCTTCTATACCTATATTTTAAGATTTTTTAAAAATAAAATTCTTTATATGCAGGTACAGGAAACTCAATAAAGCTCATCCACATCAAACATAAAGAAACTGACACTGAATAAGTTATAATAAACTGATGAAGTTATTATACAAAGCAAAAAATTTAATTTTGACCAGTCATAGGAAAGAAGCAGATAGCACAGAAGAAAACGACAGCCCATTATTCTCATTAAATAATATAGAAACTAACAACCAACGTGGAAGTCTGTATGTGTTATGGATGAACTTTTAAAATACAACTGAGATTCTTTATTTTAAATTGAAAAATATGGTGTTTTAGATAAGAAAGTAAAGACGTTTCTGGGCACATATTTGTTAAGGGAATATATCACTAGAAGATTGTTTTTACAGGAAGAACTAAAGTTACAAATTACTTTTATTATGTTGAAATATGTGCCTTGTATTCCTATTCTAAGAATTTCATTACAAAGTGGGGTTGGATTTTGTCAAACAATTTTCTACATCTAATGAGATGATTATTTTTGGACCTGTATAGGGTCAAGCCAGATGGAGTACCAGCGCACATTAGGGAAAGTTAGGACACCCATAAGCAGAGACAGAGAGACCCAGGGAGACAGAGAGGTATGGGTTTTGTCTTATGGCCTGTTATGTGATGGATTTAGTTAATGATTTGCATATGTGAAACAGTTCCTGCATCCATGGGATGAAGCCAACTTGATCACGGCAGACATCTTGTGATATGTTCTTGGACTGAGTTTGTAAATACTTTATTAATAATTTTTCATTTATTTATGTAAAGGTTACTGGTGTATTTATTTATGTAACTTTTACATAAGTAAAGTCCGTGATCAAACCCGACTCGCTGAACATAGTGGACTACTGAGAACTCAAGAACAGTGGCAATGGGCTTTTGATCCTACTACACATACTGGCTTTGTGGGAGCCTAGGCAGTTTGGATGCTCACCTTACTAGACCTGGATGGAGGTGGGTGGTCCTTGGACTTCCCACAGGGCAGGGAACCCTGATTGCTCTTTGGGCTGACGAGGGAGGGAGACTTGATGGGGGAGGGGGAGGGAAATGGGAGATGGTGGCAGGGAAGAGACAGAAATCTTTAATAAATAAATAAATAAAAAAGGTTACTGGTGTATAATTTTTTGTTTGTTGATGGATCATTGTATAATTTGAGTGTTAGGGTAATAGTTGCTCTTTCAAAAGAATTAGAAATTATTCCTTCTGCTTCTGTTGTGCAGAAAACTTCTAGAAGCATTGGTATTAATGCTCTTACCTTTGTAGGTCTTCTTGTAGTAGATGAGAAATAACAAAGACCAAATAATGGACAATGTGGAGAGGCTGAGAAACTCTGGAGCATTCAGTCTTAAAAATTATGTCACCTTAAGACCTTTTTCCTTAAGGCTGAGGGTTCTCTTCAGAAGAGAAGGTGGGAAAGCACCAGGGGGACTCTAAGGAAACAGTGTCTTTCAGGCACGAGAAGACGGACGCCCACATAAACTCACAGGTATTGACATCACGTGCAAAACCTGTACAAACCAGAGGGAGTCCTGACAGAGAAAGGCTCTTCCCTAATCAAAAAACTTATTT
>NW_026069016.1:4815-6367 GCF_014885135.2 Alexandromys fortis
TATACATACATTATATATAATGAAATGATACAAAAATAGAATATCTTATCTGTCTGTACTTATTTTCAGCATTAAAGCATGTTTATTAAATGAATATTTTTAAATGATTATTTCAAGGAACATGAGAGTTTCTGAAGTTCCAGAAAATGTGATTTAGATTATTGAAATAGTTGGGAAGATAGATACAAATTAAAATTTCTAAGTGTGAAATCTGAGTGTGTCAGGGTATGTACAAGTGTATATGAGTGTGTGTATGTGTATGCGTGTGTGTCTTCAAAAACAATGGAGTATGATTAGAAAGGAGGAATTGCTCTTAACACCTACCATTTTAAATTATAAGATGAGATGCCATAGCAGGCTCTATAGAATCAATTTATTTTCATTTAAAATATTTTAACTTTTGTTTTATTCATAGATTTATGTTCCTGAATATATGTATATGTATCATATGTATGCAGGTGCCTATAGAAGTCATAAGGTTTGTTGGATCTCATAGAACAGGAGTTTCAGACAGTTGTGAACTACCCATGGTCTAGGAACCAAATATCGGTCCTCAGCAAAAGCAGCAAGTGCTGTTAACTAGTGAGGTATCATTATTAAACACTAAAGCTCATTTTAAAGTGCATAAACACCATACTAGGAACTATGGTTATTATAATTAAGATCCCAGCAGAAAGTGATGAAAAAAGCTACAGAAAACATAAGTGAAATTACATGAAAAGATATTGTAATATGATTAATTATAGAGTCTTGAATTTGGTCAAGACTTTAAATACAGCTGCCAAGTCAGAGAAAACAAAGACAACTGTCTCCAAAAATTCGTGGGTCACATGTTCTCAACAAAGAAATCCCAAAGAGAGCAAGCCAGGACTTGGGGTTGAGAGAATGCTTATAGCTATCAACCAGGTGTACTAATCATGGGTACAGCATTTAGATCCAAGCTCAAACAAGATGTAAGCACAGGCTAGAACATCTTTGACATTTATGAGACAACTGGAAATATGAACTGTCTATGCCATTGGGTTTCTCAACCCTTTACTCTGAGTTAATGTCTGTCTCTTAGGTTGAGGTGTGTTTCTTGTATACAGCAGAAGGCTCGATCTTGATTTCATATTTATAATATTAAATTGGGAGTATCATTCCAGCCCTCTAACACCCCTGTATCCAAGAAGTCTGGGATGATTAGAGGTCCCTGTTGTGGGAGTTGTCCCGGTCTGGATTCCAACTCCCAGGCTGCCAAGTGCTGACCCCTCCACCGAGGAAGGTCAGGACCACTCCCACAAGCTATTTAGGGTCACGCTGGGAGAAGAAACAGGTGGTTTTGCGTTTGTGTGGGTTCCTCTTTCTGTCATGCTGTCTCGGTCCACCTGAGAGTACCCATTTATTAAACACCATCATTTTAATTTGGTCTAATCTGGTTTGATTGCAGTTCTTTGCACTGGAGGAGAGGCTTTTATTAAGATTAAAGCCAAATGGATGGAAGTTCCCACCAAATAAAAAGAAAGGGTCTGTCCCCCCCCCCGTCCGCCTTCCCCCTCCCCCCGCATTATCC